>NC_068362.1:64363462-64576997 GCF_020536995.1 Dreissena polymorpha | reverse complement strand
TTAAGAAGTTTCCCGATAATGGGAATTTCCGTATTTTGCTGTGAACTGAGAATTATCCCCGATGATGGGAAATCCGTTATTTACTATTTCCCCGATAGTGGGAACAATATAAAGCCAAATACCCGCTTTTGGTATGAGCATTTATTAACGATCCAAAAAATATATACAATCCTTGTGTCAACCCAGTACATCACTAGGTAACGACGTCACGTCAATAACGTTACGTCACAAATCGACGTTACGTCACGGAACCAATCCGCCGGTACAAATAAAACGTTAAAATCTAATGTCCACCGTGGTTAAGCTGTATTACGATAAAATAGAGTAAACCGTAAGTATGACAACACATCATCGTTATAAAACATTACTTTATCATGTCATGTTCAATGCACTAGTCCCTTTTGCTTTTCATATATAAATCCGTTATAAACAAGAAGCACAACAAGATTTTTTTCCACAAAATTGAGCAAAAACCCCACACCGCTTTGTCACATGTACATGAACTACATCACTTGGTAGCTTTACTGAAAGTTACAATCGCTTCAGAAATGTTTTATAAATGGTCTCCAAAAACTAATAGCAGTTTATATGGTCGAAGCGCTCTAGGTTTAGTTAAAGGGACAATACATCCGGAATAAGTGGATCAATGGATGCGGAAATTGTATTTTTTAAATCTACAATTCAAGATGATAACGTATTTCAAGTTTCATGTAGGCTTGAGATATGAAGATGTGAAAAGTTTGCTGTTGAATGAGTGGATCACTGCCCATTGACCATTGTGTACTTCACATCTCAAGTCCAACCTGTCACATGTGTATAGCGGTAGCCTTGCTATCGCGGTCAGGCTAGATTTACCCCCGACGAAAATCAGTCTTTATTACACCTGAGTATTACGGTCATCTGGTTTTAGCGACCAAGGGCTAGAATATTTCACCCTGAAAGACATGTTCCACCTGTATTAAGCGGTTGCGAGGGTAGTCATTGCGAGTCGCAAAAAGTAAACACTCAAATCAACCTACTTTGTTGTCTCACATCAGACACCAAGGCGTCTATTTAGCTTCTACTTTGCGTCTAAAGAATCAGAGAGCGGTAACTTCCTTTGATTCGAGTAATACGGTCTTCTGTTCTGTTTAACTCGGATTATTAGTGGCCGAAGTCAGAACGCCATAGCATAAGAGCGTCATAAAATTAATATATCTTTATTGCTGAGAAGGTGTCTACAACAATACTCAGCCAGCGAGTGTTGTTATAAGCAGGCAATAAAAATATTTGTCATCGTCTATTCTGGCAAAATATACATTGAATACCAACTTTTATATTTAAAAAATGGTTTTGATTCAGAATGGCGGTATATGGTTTGCAAATCTTTGTCATAAAACAATTACTTACTTATTATAAATTGTGCTAAGCTTTTGTCGTTGTTTTTATTAAAATTCTGAAGGCTGACGTCGATTAGTGAGGATCTACCATCACGATATGAAAAGAAGAATGAATACCAACAGAAAGGAAAGAGAGCTACCTCCCCAATATGTCTCCGTTGCTTCTAAAACTACTGAGGAATAACTCAGGTGTCCATCCCAAGAAAGGATTTTATTTGCATCCTGCTTTACTGAATGAACATGGACCCGCATCTCTGGGACCAACAAGCCGACTTCCGAAAAAAAATCCGTGCAATGAGCAGATTGCAACATTGCGCATCATTCTGGAACATTTCCAAGAGTGTAATTCATCAACTTTATCGGCTATGGGGATGCAATTGACAGCCTTTGACCGGCAGTCCTTCTTGAATTAACCTAGACACTACGGAAAGCCAAAAAAGATCCGCAATATCATCAGGAAGTCTCATGAAGGAATACCTTTCTGAATTACTCATGTCAGACAGTTCGAAGTAAGAACCGCAGAGAGACAGAACTGCTTACTCTTACATTATCAAGCTGGCCATTGACTGCGTCATGAAGACCTCGAAGGATCAGAAGCAAAACGGAATTGTGTGCACACTTTGGAAGCTGTTATGAGAAATTGACTTTGATCTGGCTCTTCTCTCCCACACTTAACAACATATGCAAGAAATGACCTACATCAATGCGGGCAATTCAGCTAAACTGGGCCTAACACTCAACAAAAGGAAGAGCAAGGTGTTCAACACAAACGCATCTAACGACACACCAATCGCAGCCGAACGTAAGGCGCTAGAAAGCTATACCTATCTCTGAAGCATCATTGACAAACACGAAGGAACGGATGCAAACGTCAGAACCCGTATCGGTAAAGCACGAACAACCTTTCAGCTGATAGTCATCTAGGGATCCAGCGCGGCATCGATATTAACCTCAGACTCTTTAATCCTACAGTGAAGCCAGTACAACTTTAGGAAGCAGTGACTGAAAGTCTATCCAGGCCTTCATCGACATCTGCCTCAGAAAGATCCTTAATTCAACGATGAATTATGGAGAGGAACGTTTAAGACATGACCAGATGCAAAGATTAGTTGTTCGGCTTGTTTCGCGTTTTCAACAGTATTTCAGTATTACAAATACAAACCTTATTTGGGATTGTTGTTTTATTAGTACTTATTGCACATGAATGGTTGCTGGTTTATTAGAGCTAAGTGCGAGAAACTAATAACTGCCCCACTGAGATAGGGGGCAAATGTTAGAGTGCCCATTTTATGACCAGTACCCGCATAAATTTATGTGGCTAGGCTTGGATATCGAATCCAGGATCCTCTTAATGAAGTTAGGCGCATTATCAACTAAGCAAGCTAGTCCGTTTGGCCAAATGTATAACATATTTTTAGCTCTGTTGAGATTCATATGCAGTCGATCGAAAATATTGGTTCAAGTTTGAAAAAGGTTTATCCAACATGCACTTTCATTTTAATTAACTTTTTAATAACATAACAACATCTGCAATTTTCGTTTAATTAACTTGTTTACAACATAACAACCAACAAACAGCAACCAATATAACAGGTTTCCTAATAAAAAATCCGTGTATGCTTCAATGCAACTGTGTTTAAAATGTGTCTTGGAAAACAGTGTGCTCAGTTATATAATTAACAATGCATATAAAATGCTCCTAATGACATTTCTTTAAAATACCCGGTAATGAAATACGCAACAATGAAGCACAAGTCAGTTTCTTTATATAGTGAAATATCCACTGCTTAAACATAAGCCTCGTGTTCAGATACTAAAACTGTTATAGCTTACGAATAAAAAAATCACATCTAAAGCAGAAGTCGCCTTAGAAATAGTCATAACTAAAGCATACAATTGTCAGTAACAAAACGGTTTGTTCAGCTTTTACAAACATGAATAGATACAGGAAAACACAGTAAGTACCAAATCCGTTAAACTTTTCTATGAATATCTACTAATAATTAAGAGCTATAGTGCACTCATTCAAGGGAAAGAGTAGATTCTAAATTGTTACAAAACGGAATCATGTTTTATATTCCAAAAATATTCACATTACAGTTGAATCATGAGTCAACTCATTTCATTGCTACAGTATATAATTTCCTAACTACAATGCATTGTCTTTAAACAAAACTGAAATATTCACAACCACAGCTTAAGTCACTCCCTTAAATAGCCACTGATACTTTTGCAGCCTTTGAATCACCGTCTTTATTCGCGCGAATAATGTCCATGACTGATTCCCGACATACGGGACACTTTGCGCTGCGGTCCATCAGGTTTCGCCCGCACGGAAAGCATACACACATGTGACCACACTGGTACAGCACGGAGTCGCTGTGATTGTCCAGGCAGATTAGACAGAGTGTGTCGATCAAGGACGGGACATAGCTGCCGTATCCGTGGGAAATTCCTGCAGTCGCGGGGGCGGTGCCTTCTGATGAAATTAGATTGAATTCATTAAAAATAAAATTATTACGTATTACTGTCAATATGGTTAAGTTTATGTTCATGTTTTAAGTTTTATATTACTGCCGGCATGACCCTAGGTCACTTACCTGCGATCTTAAGGAACTGTTCTGCTCAGAGTAGCTTCTGTGGTTTTCATAATCATAGACCGACCATGTGGCTCCAATATAATACTAACTCAATTTGTTTACGGGCTCATACTTGATCACAGCAACATTCCTTAGATGTGTATAACCAAATGTTGATAAAAGTAATTACATCTAATATCACTTTCAAAGTTAACTTGGTCAAAATGTAATAATCCATCAAAACGTCTTGATTGTGAGCCACGCACTTAGAAACGCATTTTAATGTTTACAAAACAAATGATTTGCACTACCCACCAGATGCAGCTTCGATGCCTGCAGCCACTTCCTGTCGAATTAACCTCTGGATGTCCATCATGTTCTTCATCTCTCGGAGCTGGGCCTTCAGAGCCGATAGTTCTCTACTTAGGTGCAAGTTTACAGGAATTTATCAAATATTTATCTATAATATCCCTAAAATTAGGTGCAGGTTGGTCTGTTAGAAAAATTCGTATATTCATAAATATGCCAAGGAACGCAGCGGTGGTCTTGAAAAGACTTCTCGAATTACTGAACCAAAATCTGTTGGGCCTTCAGAGCAGATAAATCTCGACTGAGGTGCAGTTTGGCCTGTAAGAGAAATTTATTAAATATCTATTCATTATATGCCATGCAACACAACTGTTGCTTAATTTTAGATTGCAAAGCCCTTACCAATAACTGTGCGAAAATATGTAGCAGTTATTGGCAAAGGTTAAAAAGTTAAACATATTTATGTTTTTAATCTAGTAAGGATGTGTGGCAATCGGGCCTTGCCTTCAAATGTCAGACAAAAAAGCCCCCATCCCGGCCCCAAAAAAAAATAATGGTGATACATTTCGTCCTATATATTTAATTGGGGGATTCGATTTCAGGGCAACGTTTCATTTTAATGAACAACTGAATGAATTAGAATAAGTTTTCTGAGAGAATGAAAACTACATTTTGCGTCTTAATCTAAACAAAGCTTTCAACATGATACACACTTTGATTGACCAACTGAACTGGATAAGATGCGCGATACAGATACAGCAGTCATCTTCTTTCCTTAGAATATAAACGATGCTTACCAAAAATTAAATAAACGATGCTTACACAAAATTATATACACGATGCTAACAAAAAAAAACTTTCAAATTTATCTGATACATTGACCTTGAACCAACACTTCCAATCATTTGTTGCTGGTTAAAATGAATCGCCAAAATGCTTTTCAATAATTGCAACACACTCATAAGATTTATATCATTGACTTTTGCGCACAATTGGATAACAATTAGAGACCATGTGCTCGTATAAATACCTGTATGACTGACATTCCTAGCACCTGGAGAACAGAAAGCCTAGCTAATATACTAATATATCTAATGAACAGTTTCAAATAATAGTGTAGCTTCATAATATAAACGGGCTTTGATACGGAAAAACGGATCTTAATGCATACCAGACCTTACCATGTTCAAAAGTCAACACATATAAACTTGAAAGAAATAGATATATAAGAGCAATGCATATTTGAACAAACCAATGATCCGTAATCACAAGCATTTTTTCAATTTGATTTCATGGTGCTTGTTTTCATCAACAAAAACACGTTACAAAATTGACCAAGATATCATCAGAGAAGATGCACTGAGACATTTTCAATTGAGAAATTGATTTTGAATTCATCATCACTCAGAACTATTGTTTATTTACATACACAGCTTCACAATCGACAGTTCTTTATTTATGGAAATCATTTATAAAGGTGTCATAGGGTAAAAACTAAGATGTCCCTTTACTATATTAAAATATATAGTAAAACACCTTTTCCATTAGTTACCTTTAAGTATTCATTTGTGTATTCAGTATTAATTAGGTTTGAGATTTTAGTTAAACTTACTTTGCTTCTAGTGTAAGAGGAAAGATAGCACTCCTATGTAGTAGAAAGAAAAGTAGTTTGTAACCTATCGTTTTGCACGAGTACTAATACTATTCACCGCACTACTTCGCTACTTTTCCGCACTTTGTCAGACACACAAAGACAACGAACACGTACTGATCGTGGCCTTACAGATAGTACAGATCATCTTTACCGGCACATTCAAATCCATTTGTGTAGGGTTTAATAATTAACCTACATGTAAATATTATTATTATTATCATTATTATTATTATTATTATTATTATTACTACAGGATCTTACCAATACACATTTAAGACCAGAACCACGAGTTATTTGTCATTCCATCCGAGACGCCTAAAGGGGCGTAGCTAGGCCGGAGACAATTGGCTTTTTAAAAATTAAAGTTTTAAAAATATTGTATGCAATTATTTTATGCACAACTCCCATTAAAACTGTCTATCCTTAATATGCATCTTAAATTTATCCGTGTATAAAGCAGAGTCTATCTAATACAGTATCTTAAATATGCAGCTGACAGCTACCTGTCTGAGAGTCATAGTTTATAAAGATACAAGTAACCCGTGTGTAAGACAAGGCGCAGTCTATGCAACTAGCATTTACCTACATGTAGGCCACAGGATTCCTGCAGATCTTCGACCTCCCGGCCTTTCATAAATACTTTTATTAAATTATATAATATGATGGAAAATAACACATTGTTATGTCGATTTTGACATATAATCACACATATCTAGGATAGTGCATCTGAGAATATGGAAAAAAATTTTTTTATTTACATTCTTACCCTATTGCTATGTACCTTTACAATCGTACCACGGCCATAATTTGTGTAACATACGCTTAACATATGTAGGCTTTTATTTAAAAAACCTGCAATATTATACCTAACTTGTGTGTATATTTATCAGTATTTCCCTTATATTATGACCCACAATATATAATATGTTTCAGATACAAAGATGCACACTTGTTTCATCAGTATTTGCGTTATATTATGATCCCGAATACATGTATATACATATTGGATTCTATAGCAGATACAAAGATTCAAACTTGTTGCAAACAATATAAAGAAGTGAAACTCCAGCTGCTGGAGCAGTATTGCATTCTTATTATATACCATTTGTTGGTCCTTTATTAAACACCTTTCCTTTTTAAAGTAAAAAAGGTTAAAAAGATTTCATAAATTGCCAGGTCAGATGTATGAGGTATTGAGTTTGACATCTAATATACATGTAGTGGCTAGCTAACGATAGTGTCCTAAAACTTATGATAATTCACATAGAGTAAAACAAGACAAACTTTATGCATATGTTAGTGTGTGTGAGATATTGGACAATTTATTTCTGTTAAACTAAAAAACAATTTAAAAATGAATATTCAACTCTGTTCATTATTACACCAAAAAATAATATTCTGTGCATTATGTACATTATGTGAGTTGCTGCTTGTATAAAATCTCCACCAGGATTTGAACCTGGATTTCCTCGCTATATGGAAAGGTGTGTTTGCTTATACTATAAGAATGTTTCCATGAACAGCAATATTTGTTGCAATTATAAGTGTTATATATACTATTTATAATATTTCCATAAGAATAGATAAACAAATGAGTAAATACATGTTTTGAAGTTTATTTAACACAATTAATTCTCCATCTGCTGTTCAAGGCACATGTCACTTTACTTATTACATGTACCATAATTGCTTGGGACCTTTTAGCTCTTATATAAGCAAAACACAAATGAATAAATCACTGAGTAACACTGAATAAAAGCTAGGCAGCAATAAGATTTTTTGTCATTGTTTCTTTAATTGATATGAGTCCTGTTGTTAAAAGTGAATGTTATTTAAATTGTTTTTATAGTCCAAAAGCACATTGTCAGAAAAAGCTATCAATTCCGGATATTGTTAATGCATTAATGTCCAGCTATTAATTATTATTATTTTCAGTTGTCTTTTTACCAAACCCCTTCACCTTAAGGGCCCCTTTCCACTCTTCATAAGTTTCTAGAGACTTGAAGGGACACCAACAATGTCCATAATATTGTTTATGTCCACCAGTGTTCCTGTCCTCAAAACATTTATTGCAGCTGTGGTAAGGAAGCTTCTTGTTGTACTGTCACCGGAACTTTCCTGCCTGCTAAGCCTCAAGCTTCCTTTTCTTGTATTGTTTTGTGGAGTGCTACATGTTAAGTACGGCTGGGGCTTTCCACGAGGACTGAACCTGAAATAAGACAAAGATACTTAATGAGAATCTCTTTTTTTTCAACTTAAAAAATACCTTTCTTATATTAATTGATTATTATAGACAAAGGAATTGTTCTCCTAAATTAAGTGATACATAAATTGAGTCAACATGTTAAAAAAATAATACAATACCAAGATAATATTTTAACTTTAAATGTAAGAAAACAGAGTTTTATAAACATAAAGAATAGTATGGCTTGGAGACATGGAAAAAAAGCTCCATCTACAAACTTACACCATTTTGTGGAGACGTGGTGACAAACTGACAGATAGACAAGAGTAACTCCATTTAACTCTATTCGAAATTTAATGTGTTGACAATATATTAACATCTTTAGCTTAACGAAGTCATAATAACCTTAACCTCGCCGGCGCATCAAGTATATGGCACGAGTGTCACACGCGCTATGGAACATTATCTGTACCGGAAACAAAGACCTGGTAGCTAGATCCAGCTGGTCCAAGATGGCATCACTCCAACCTATGTGATTCTTTCTGCACGTATTAGAGCCAACATATTCAGTGGCGAGAATGTATACAGAATGCCAGCACCAGCCTAGCCAGCTGGTACAGACCATGCTTAACCAGATGGGTCACCTTGCAAAAAGGGACATGTCAGCATCAGTCTGCTAAGCCGCATTGGAATCCACAGGCAAAGCCGATGTCAGAAATATGTAAACATGATATTGAAACCAATATGAATGACAGCATACATAGCAGAAAAAATGTTTTAATACTTTAAATACCAGTAGTATTATGTAGATAGAAATCAAATGCTGACTGAAGTACAAAAACAATAACTCGAAAAATATTCCATACATATCCTAGAAATAATATGGTTACATCATTTAAACACATATGCAGTCATTAAAGCAATATTGTGTAGAAAAAAAGCAACACTTAATGGTTTATGAAATTATACACACCTGTCTAGTCTAGGCTTTTGACTTGGTAGCAACTGGGGTTTTTGGAGGGTCATACCAAAAAAATTCTCAGGGTGGCCCTTTCTCTTGTAAGTGAACAGGGCGTTTGGAATCCACTGTTGGTCAATAATTATGAATATCGCATTATCGTATCAATATGGGAACGAGTAAAACTTGTGCCATTTTCCAAAAACAGCATGTATGTGTTTTATTTATAACGCCTACGTATGGGTCGATGCATATTAGTTTCCCAAATAGAATTTTATTTCCAACTGGGTAACAGAAAACGTACATATTATGATATCTGCTGTGTGAAATATACTAAAACAAAACATGTGTATTAAATAAAATCATGTAAATTACTCTTTAGATTATTAATGTTAAGACAAAGTTATTTTGTTCTCTGCCATCATTTCTCGCTTATTGTATTGCCTCTTATGATGGATTAATGTACGGCTAATTGCAGTTACCGTTCACTACTGACCTATATAATTAGAATTGAAAAGTCTCTATTCTATAGACAAGACTGCCATTATAGCTAAAAGTTAAAAAGCTTAATATAATGTCCACGATACGTGACGTATTAGCAGTATTTAGTTTAAATATCGTATGATAAAATCAATAAGAAAAGACCACATATTTCGAACGTCTGGTCGTCTATGACCTAATTCAAAGTTGTTATGCACGTGTGATAACAATTGCAAAGTGACTAAAAATAACATTTACAATATATTTCAAATGCTTGTCGACAGTGACCACATTAGCTTAAAATAAAAATTAAACATTATTAAATTTAGTTTGCGCTTGTACTACAAATATTAGAACGTTCCTTTGAGATTGTGACTTCAATATTTGAAGACACTGACTGTATTATGTGCACTCCCTTGTAATTAACTGACTGGACTGAAAATGTGGACGAATTTTGATGGACTAGTGCATTTGTGTTCGCTTCCTATTTTAGTGATCATTATTAAACTATGTTGCGATATTTTTGTGGATCTGGTTGAGTTTCTATTTGGAGACGGAGTGAACAACAAAAAAGGCCGATTATCTGTAATTGATCTTTGGTAATCCGGACCTTGTCGTGTATAACAATAGTTAATGGCTATTTAAGATGACATGTGTTCTTTACTCCTGATCGCATATAGCCCCAGTAGACAAATAGTACAACGCACTATATACCGGTAGTTCAAAGGACGATTTAACATCTAACGCTAGATTGCACAACCCATGACGTGGTTTAATTTGTTACTGAAATACGGGGCCCGCTTGAATCGACGGAACTTTTGTCAAGGCGAAATTATGCGTATTGCTGAATCTTTGTTCCAGCTTATACTAGTACCCACAGTTCAATTACCCCTAGGTTCAAATGACCGTCCATATGTTTTCTAGTATTTTTTGTATATGCACATAGGGATAAGTATTACATTTCAATTAGACATCACAATCATCCGTTATCACAGATCATTTAGAATGAAATACTCTCGCCATTAAGTAAAATAATTGTAGATTCATCGTCTTATGTAAATAGCCAACTACAGTGGTTTTGGGCGACTAGACGTGGATATTAATGGTGGCATTGAGTACGCAAAATAGTACAGCTGTATGGTTCTACGTAAATACCATTCATCGTAGGTGATAGGCGACTAAGCGTTGTGTCAATGGCGCCATTTAAATAGTCACATACTGTGGGAACTGCTGTGACAATAGGCGACAATGTGTGGATAGAAATAAAGGATATTTGTGAATGTCAGTGTAAGATCGTTTGTTATTTCACGAGAGATCATATAAAATATATGTTCACGAGTGGCGCCACTCGTGAAAATATTATTTTTCAATGATCACGACATGAACGAATTTTCTGTTTCTTTTATGCCCCTTTTTCAAGAATATAACAATCAGCTGTTTCCCTTTTGCTGAAAAGTTACCCTTTCTTCCGTGTCGTGCCTCAGTTTATTTCTTAAGTTAAACTCTTTTAAAATGTAAATAAACGGTGAAAAATCATCAAATAAAAAGAACATTTGTTTGATTCGGTGGAATGTCGATTTTAATTCACTCATGATCATAGAAAATATATAAAACTATTTATGATAATCAAATACTAGAAAAAGTTCCGAAAATTTGTTATTTTCACCGGTGAAAATAGCAATATGTTTATTTTCACTTCTGTTATTTCACTGCAGAAATGTCAAATTTTATCATAAGGTATAAAAGAAATGGTTATATTTGAATTCTTACTACTTTCGCCATACGATGATATAAAAATGTAAGTTTAATAGCCACCTTCTTTGGTCATAGGCAAGCAGTTGTTTAATAAATAGCCAACTTCCGTGGCCATAGGCTAGCATTTGTTTAATGCATTGGCGATATTTCAAGATCCATGTACAGCTGATATGGGCGAAAATGCATGGATGTCACTGGTGATATGTACATAGACATTTACACTGGTTGCTAATGGACAGGCGTATATATCAATTGTGTTATTTGAATAGCTAACTACTCGTGTTATCACTTGAGCTATTAAAATAACACAATGCAGTTGCTGTTGTCACCTATTTGTAAAGAACTTTTACAATAAATGTATTTAAAAAGTCAAGAACTAAGGCCATAGACGGCCAGGCGTGAATGGCAATTGAAATAGTTCATCATTCAGGCAATTAACGATCATGCGTGAATATAAATGGTGCTATTTAAATATCTAATTATTCATTTAAAGAATAGCCATCTATTGTGGCTATATACTAGCAGGCTTGTATAGCAGCGATGACTTTTATAAATTCATCATGTTTAGCCATGTGTGACCCATCGTATTAAACAATTTGCTATAAATCAGCAAGTCGCTCTGCTAACGATAAGTATGATAATCCACCGCTACCTTTTTGGACAAAGACACTACGGTTTATGTACTAGATTTACATAGTACAACATATAATCGCACACTTGTTTGTAGATCGAAAATACATAATACATTTATACTACTAATATTGTCGTGTTTCAATATAAAACAACTTTGGGTTAGCATGTCGTGGTTTACGGCCTACTTTTTCCATACAATCCATAGACAACTATATATTATATCAAAACTATGGAAACTGTCAGTGCTTTGTCCATGGACGAGTCACATGATTAGTCGAAAGTTGGTGCACAACTTTATCGTAAAAAGCAAATGTATTAGAATATTTCAAGGTAAGTAAACTATTTACATGGGTAGCTTATTTAGGTTGTATGTTATCGTTTACAATAAATAATATTTTGGGTACATATATTTTTAGCACATATTCTTAGAGAGTAATTTATTTATTTAAAACGAAAAGTACGTTTTAACGTTTCATTAAACATAAAGATCAGCCTATCGATGCCACTCATTTATTGTTACATTGGAGGAAAATACAGAAACATCAATTTAGTATTGCGGTATTAAGGTTTAATTGTTTTTTATTCATGGTTCGTCTGTGCTATAAGTAATATTTAACAGGAAAAACTGAAGTGGTTTCAGTGATTTCCCATGATCTTTTTCTAGACTGATGGAAATATGACTTATAATTAATAACGAGATCCCTGACAATATGCATACAAAATGATAGTTATAACTTGTGTTGAATGTCGATTGTAAATTGTAATGGACACAACATTAGTATATAAAGGATAAAAAACGTACGTATAAGTTTTAATTTACAAGTAGACAGATAATTATGACCGCGCCCTGTAGTTTTTTTCCAAAATAGGGTTCGCAGCTAATCGATTGAATTATGCAGCAACGATCATTGGTTTACCACCACACATATAATCTCATGATTGATCAATTTAGGTGTGGAGAAACAGTTATCTTCCGCAGCTTATTTCCCCTCTTCGTTATAAGTGACAAATAAAGGGCACTTTCCCAATTTAGGAAACACTCAACATTTCCAAAACGCTGTCTGAAAAATACCCAAATGCAATGAAAATATCGTCGATTTCGTTCCAAAAGTCCATTATATGCAGGTTAACGAATAAAATTAGCACTGAAACAACATTTCAAGGAAAAACGAACGTGAATGAATTTTTGAAATGGTTTCTGCAATTTATACAAAGCAATTTTTAAAGACCCATAATACCCAATATGAAGATAAAACGAAGTAAATTATCCCAATTTCAGTGCTTTTGCGCTAATTTTTTTCCAATTGGTTTGGAAAATACGTCTCCATTTCTCAAGCGATTGAATCCTAACTTACAATATTTCGTCACAATGCAGTGTAGATGTAAAAGGAACAATTTTATCCACACGTTTTATTTGTTTACACAATGAACGCCTTAGCTACTGTGTACAGTTCTAGAAAGCAAAGATACATGAAACCCAGCCATCAAACAAAATAAAAGATAACGTTTAAGTGCCACGCCATACTTTTACAGCGATTATGAGATAGTAAAAATACTACCATAATTGCGATGCGGAATACCTATTCATTGGGAATACTTGACACGTGCTTAGAAGATGCATATCAGTGGAAAGTTTATTAAATGCAAAATTAAATATTAATTGCTTATTAATAACATTGAACGCGTTTTGCCACAGCGATACTGATACGTGTGTGTTACAATGACTTGACACATTTTGGACAAAGTGATTTTAAACAAATTCTGTTGATGGTGAATATATCATAGTCCAAACAAATGGAGTTGTAGTGGATAGAAACAGTCGTGCAAAAACAATACACGCCATGATATCAGTAGAAGTAGTCAATATATATATGTATATTATTTATCTTTTATACTTATGTGTGTACAACTTATTGAAGATTGTTGTATAGAGAAAATTTAGTATTGGTTCATCTAGATGGGTTATTTAGTCTTTTGCTAACATTACCTGCTAATCTTAACTATATGCGTATATGTAGATTGTATAATGAATCCTTTCGAATGTTTTGGAATCATGTATATTAATGCTGAGTACAATTAAACATACATGAATCGTGGGGAGAAATGACGTTACATTGATTATTGTTAATTGTAAAATGTAAGAAAAAATGTAAAATACTTGCATTATGACAAAAAGGGAACATACAGTTTAATGAAGTAGCAATTATATTTCAGACTTATTTTTGCAGTCTTCAGCCGTACATACTATTGTTTGGTTCATGGGTCTGTATGTGCTGTTTAAGTCCACTTCTTTTGAATACTTCTTTCAATCATATTCAACATTTACTCTTATGTAGTCCATGAATGGGGAATGGTAGCTCAGTCCTCCTCTATTTTTAATTTTGAAACTACACATAGTGCAACTAAAGATGCATTTCATATCACCCTCTGAGACCTGCGTCTTCTGCAAAGACCGTTAAAAGAATGGTTTAACACATTTTCTTATCATAAGAACACGTCATAAAATACCTTAAAATCATGTTAACATTACTGAAAATGGCTGATAAACAATATAATATCTCGTATATCAGCCAACCCACAATCTATCCCCCTAGGTAATTTGATTCTTTTCTCAGTTGGTTTTTCGCACAGCACTATTATCATTCTACAGTATGTGTGTGATAAAGAAAACATTAATAGTGCTAACCATAGCATGCTATAAAACTATAATATTGATGTGCACAAACACATTGTATTGCAAATATGTACCGCATGTATTTTGTGTCAAACATTTAAACATAGGAATGAGCTGTTTGTCATTTGAAGGTCAGTCCAAAAATGTGCATAAAAGAAAGTAAGTTTCAGAAAGGGGCGAATATTTTTCTTCAATAAATAAATTTTTAGAGATAAAAAGCGTCGGGAAAATAAGATATTAATGATTCGTGGTATATGTTACTAAACACATGCGCAAATACTGTGTTTTATAAGAGAAACACGTGCATCAAATTTCTCGAAGGTCATGTACTTCAACAACAAATTTGTGGACGGTTGTCCGTCAGTAACTTTATTATTCCGACGTCTACGATATTTAAACAAATAACCCAACGGAAGGACACACACCTTAGAGCCGAATAGGCGTATTTACAGAGGGGGTAACGACGTAATAGTCAAGATGGCGACGTCCATCCCGAGACAGTTATTTTTCGCCGTTTAATACTCTTTATTACTTCTATTTATTTTTAAATAGACGCTCACTTTCCAGCCATATCAGTAAAAGGGTATTACCGTTTATTTTGTATTTAAATTCGATTTATATCTCGACTTTACTCCCCGTAAATTTTCTTATAGGAGCCCTATTAAGGTCATCCCGCTAAGAAATGTCGCACCGATTAAAGTCGAGATAGAGCGAATATTACTATGAATCAAAAGCCAGTAACTTTCTTCCTAATATGCCTTGAAAGTGAGCTGAATAACAAAAATAAATACAAGTAATAATGAGTATAAAACGACGAATGATACCTGCCTCGGCATGGGCGTCGCCATCTTGTTTGTCACGTGATTATCCTCTCTGATTTAATTATAAGAAATACATTTATAAAATACGCGTTACTGTTCAACGGAAATAATGAATCCGACGCCATTTCGTAAGTCAGTTCGAAATAACTCCACTTAAACGCAGCTCCGGTATACGCATGCCCCCCCCCCCACCGGTGCAATGTAACAAACCAACATAAAATTATTCACCCGTATTATACCATTATAAACACGGGATATTTCATTTTTCATTTACACCATACAACGTGACCACTCAAAATCATGCAATTATAAAGAAATCGCAGAAACTATTAAATAAACAATATAACACTAGGCACATGCAACGTTCCGATATGAACACAATTAATATAGCTATCGACAAACAATAAAGGGGCACACACACAAAATGCTATGATAAACACACACATAATATCATGACTTATATTTTAAATTTAATAATGTATACTATTATAACCAACATCACTTCATTGAAACATATTGTCAAAACACTAAATACTGTAAAAGATATGCATTATGCTCTTTCTTATTCCTAAATCAGCCAAGTCTTTTAAATAATTCTTCTTTTACAAATGTTGCTTTCGCAATACCTTGGTTTACATCGCTTGGTCGCATTAAACAATTGGTAAAGTGTGAAAATAATCGCAGCATATGATGAACTTTGACATACACAGTGCAATTCGACTTCAAACCCTTATTCATTACAACAACAGAGTACTCTTACCAATACATCGTCCAGTTTGAACTCTCAGTGATAGTGACGAAGTTCTTATCTTAATAACGTATTTGTTTAGTAAGTCGTGTAGTAAATCTTAACTGTAATCGTATTTAAAAATGTAGTGTATGTAATACCCGACGCATATTTCAAACATAACAATACGCAACATAGATATAAAATTCCTGTTATATATAGATCAATTACAAATGGTTCGAAATGCTCTATAAATGAGACAACATCGACACAGCCTGGATTTGTTTACCAATAGACAAATCGTATGCTACTGACAGTACTCTTAAATAAAAAAAGCCAGTTAGAATTGTTTTTGCATTAATTATAATTTGCTAGTAAATTGATGTTATAATAGTTTTTCATGTTGCTTCATTTTGAACCAGTATTTATTGTTTCTTACATGTCAACAATCAAATATCGGGTGTCTACCTAGTCCGCCCTTTCCAATTATTTATATTGTGTATTTCTTAAAAGAAAGCATGCATAATTCAAAATAGATACCAAAAACCATCGAATAATTGAAATTGTGTTTGTGGTATGTTTAACTGCTTATACTTAATTGATATTTGTGTTTTACAGATGATGCTAGAGCCACAGCGTGTTTCTTCCGAACGCTGATTTCATTCGACGATGTAGCCAAATAAAACATCATGGCGGATCTAGCCGATATGTTCACTGAGTCGGAAAGAACGAATTGGCTGAAGGCATGGCTTGCAATTTATATTGCAAAGTCTGGCCTAGAGCAGTTCGCGGAGAACGAGGCTAAAATTTTACAAGGCAATACATGCAACGCTATCTTGACACGTGGCGCAGTCGCGTGTTCTTGCTGTCACACTGCAAACTTGCTGAAATGCCCTTTGCCAGGGATATGCAATACACGAGGAGCAAATAGCCGATGCAAATCTATGCATGACACCGCATCCAAACAACCGCGACCATGTCCTGCTAATGTTTGTAATATAGTCCTTATCGAAATTGTAAAGCAACATAAATATTCCAATTCTCCGTGGAAAAATACAGTAGCGATTCACTGGGCATCATGCCCATGGCAAATAGCCAAGGCTTATTTTCCTCCAGATGGTTACACTGAAAAAGGGTCGGCTCAAGATTCTGACTTCAATGGCATCATTAGTTTTATGATTAACTGTAAACACTTCGATAACAAGTTTTCGTTCCCCATAGCTCCAGGAAAAACACATCCACCACGCCTTTTAACAAAGGTAAATTTATACGTGTCATATTTAATGAATCTAACAAAAATAGCACATTAATATTGTAATCTTCCATCCCTTTGCTGGTCCGCCAAGTAGAGTTGCATAAGATCACTGATATCGACGGTATTTTCTGGAAACGTGAATCACTTTCAATGAGAAAGCAGCACATGGTTTTATTGTGTATGATGATGTCAATGCGACTCTAACTACAAGTGAACACATGTTTTGTAACAATTCGAACCAATCTTATTTTTATTTTATGGGTCACTGTGAATACATTACAATCACGTTATGCATTTCTTTGATTAAATTGACACATTTGTGTACAATTAAGTTACATAACATATGAATGTTTACTAATGTTGTTTGTTTTAATTATATGTTATTTTTCTTAAAAGCGTATTGTATTGCAAACTTGTATGTATGATAGCTGTGAATATATATTCGGGTATGTTAGCATGTTAGTTCGCGCAACTTTTGAATGGACTACTGTAAGCGGTTATCGTCACAAACGAGCATCATTTTATCATGCAGTATTTTACAGCACTCATGTTTTTTAGGCGCGAGACATTTGCAGAACTGTACGTCATTCGTCTGCATGCAAGGTCACAGACACAGATCTCCAGGACATTTTCATAACGCTTACTAGCCTGTTGACTGACCAACACTGTCTAGCAAACAACGTTGATGCTCAGGAGGCTGTAAGGAAATTAGCAAAGGTATTATAGAAAAAATAGTATCGAATTAAATCCGTTTATGATTTGGCGTTGAAGTACGCGTATTAATATTACATAAAAATTATTGATATACTAGTAGCAAGTTTTTCCTGTGAGTATTTAATAATAGGTTTCATCAGGTAAAAATGTACTCTATATGTAGTCTAAAATTATGTATCTACAATTAATATTAATTTATGAACAAACAGACGTGAGATACTTGTTTTTAACTTAGATAACAATGAGTATGCCATTCGAATTATAATATATTGTTGGAGGGTGAACCAAACGACGCGATTTGCATGAAGTATGTGTAATACTAAATACGCCGTCTGCATACTCGTATATGTATATACATATTTATATAACATTTACAATCGTGTAACTGTTTAATCAATTGTAGCGAATGATATCCGCATAAATATGTGCGTTTATCAAACATTTCATAAAGTATCCGTACATATTTTACATAAAGCATTATAGATGTTTACAATTATTATTAAAAAGTAGGTTCTCACTGGTAAATGTAATGTAATTTAAAGTTACTTTGTCTACAATATGATTCCTCCTATATGAGCATATAGATATGATAAGATTCGTATTGACTTATTTTAAAATAATCGTATCGTTCGTTGATAAGCAATTATAATGTAAATGTTTTATCTAAAGGCAAACCTAACACCGCGATTTGCTGCGAACACGTATTTAAACACAGTAGTTTTCTGTATAGCTTCAAACCGACGTTCTGAAGCTTACAACGGAGGAAATAATTAATTTGTTAGAATCTGCACAAGATAAACTAAAGAAAGCTGAACATATAGTTGAAGCTATTGATGAGATGCGGATTTACATTGAAAACTGTAGAAAGGATCTAAACGCACATAATGAAAAATGTAAGCAGCAACTTAATCAACACACGGTCAAATGTAAAGAACAACTGGATGAACAATGACAAATGTCTACAGAAACAGACTACGATAAATCATGTAAAGGTATGTCCAGTCTTGTAAAGGTGATACTTCCGAATGCACGGTAATGTAAGTCGGCGAACAATATCATCAAGTTAAAAGTTCTGGGCCCGTATTCACCAACCGATTTTAAGACTTAAGAATAAAGAGTAGACTTAGAACCAAGAAAATGTGTTCAGTGTTTGAATATATACAGGCCTCCACTGGTGATTATGTCATTAACAAAAAGTTCTATATGAAGAATAATATAGATAGAGATGTTTACTGCAGAGTTTGACTCAAAATTAAAGAAATTATTGAATATTCTAATTTAAATAATTTTCTTTATTCTTAGACTTAAGTCTAAGAATTGTTTGGTGAATACGGGCCCTGAACAATCAACATTTCTGAGAAACGTGATCATCTTTCAACATATTCGCAGTTAATTAATATAATTTTTTGAACACCAAACCATTTATGTAAATGTTAAAACGTTTGCCAATTGCAAACAATTGTGTGATCATGAGCCCAGAGATGAAACGATATGCGTATGTTAAGTTTGTGTAGCAAAGTGATTAACACTCCATTATTACTTCACATAATTGAAGTTCAGTACTTAACAGTGTGCATTTTATAAAAATTGTAATACTATATTGTGATATGACTCGATGATATACATGTATGCTTGTTGAGTCGTGGGTTATTTTCATAAAGTTGTTACATCACAAAGATTTTACAAATAAATGAATATGAATCATTATAAACATAATAATACATCTTTGGTCTTTATATTTGTAGCTTTGTTCCAAATCGTCTTCAATAATAATAAATAATCGATTGTGTTGATGTGTCAAACCGCCACCTTGAAAATAGGTTCTTGTCGAGTCGTTCGTCTTTTTTTCATTTTAGGTTTTGCATGCTATAAATTGCCTTAACACTCACATTGCCAAGGGGGTTCATTTTGTTTGAAAAAAAATGTCAACAGATGATGTAGTATGGACCATACATGTACTCATAACGAACGATTTTGTGTTACTTAGGAACACTATATGAACAATTTATAAAACTTTAAATATGTTATAAGAGTTCTGATGAATTACAATATTGACCTGTTTTTGCTGCATTTTTTTATCAGCAAAACGATGATGACCAAGTAAATGTGTGTATCCTTAACGATGGAATCATTTAGGAACGTTATATCACGTGATTTCACGCCAGCTCTATGACAACCACTTAAAAACAACCCCCGACTTAACCAGAACCTACCATTTAATCGATCCTTTTTTAATAACACTGCTTATGTTCAGGTTCAATATGAATCAATTAATCTAAGCTTATTGCTTTTTGTAGAAAACTATTTAAGCAACTTAAGTATATACATACATACTGTCTTCTCTCTTCAGATTTTCGGAGACGGTTGATGGCACATTACGATGACACTTCTAGCAATATTCCTCTTTCAAACTTGGATCAGAGTGTTGATAAGCGTATAGTAGATATATACGCATCGCCGAATATATACCGAATTGAAATTGAAAAAGATGGAAAACGAATAAAAAAGGAGCAAGTACTGACATACAAAGAAATATTTTACACAGATGGTGAGCCCAATAGACGTATATACCTACAAGGTGAACCCGGCAGCGGAAAATCTACATTTTCATCTAAGTTAGTTCATGACTGGTCCCACATTAATCAGGTTTCTTCGGCATCTCCTTCTTCTTCTGACACTACAGAATTTGATGACGTTTTACCAATTCAACAATTCCAATTCCTATTTTTCATCACATTGAGAAGGTCGAGAGGTGAGGCAGATGTAACGCAGATGATAAAGAAACAGCTGATTGATACACTATTTTCCGAAGACGAACTCGCCGATGTGTACAAACTTTTCGTACAAATAATAAACACTGAAATCTGCCTCGCAATACGGGAAGGTATAGATGAATGGATGCCTCCTAAAAAAAATGAAAGCAACATAAGAGAATTACAGGACATATGGTCTACAGACACGCGCAATGTCCAGGTCTTATGTGTACGTCTAACAAAGGATAACTTCCTGAGTTCGTCTGCACGTGGCGAGTCTACATCTCATCTGGAATTTAACCTGTCATCGTGCCATTCGTTGAGGGGATTGTTGCTATCGGGCAGCAGCATATTGCTGAGAGGTAAAATACACAAAACTATACGATATATCATAACTGCATTTAATGACAGTTAATGAGTACGGTATCGTTGCACGTGATATGTTATATTTAACAACAGTTACTGACATCGAGTTCAGTCTTATACATTCGTTTTACATGATTGGCTTATACTGATCTTAGGCATTTGTATGTTCCGTTAATTGAATAACATAAAATTACGTACCTGAGCGAAATATAATTTTGTAACGATTCGTGCTTTTAAAATGAATGCTCTTCATAAGAAAGTGCATTGGTTGAATTGTTGTAAGAATGGATCGAACATGAAAAGATTGTGAGATCATTGAACAGGTTAAAATCGTTCTCAGTGAAAATTTTGAACAAATGAACATTGTAGATAAGCCGATACGTACAAAATATTTACATGTAGTGCCTGTCCTTCCATTTAAAACGCAACGCATGTATTTACATAGGTTAAGAAAAATAATTATGTGATCATTGTATGACTTTTTGCAAATCGATAAATATGTTATTTTACGTATGATTTTCGAAACTACAAAGTTACATCGTACAATAAATTTGATGTAAGCGGTCTTAATATGTACATGTCATATTGTTGTAAAACTTACGTACGGGCGTAAGAAACTACATGTATTGCTACAGTTTCAAATGAATGCTCGAATCTCCCAGGGCTTTTTTTAAAACTCGTATCGATATGTACCAAACAGTTTTTCCTTTTGCTAAAAATATGTTTGTCATAATGTTATTATTTGTGTTACAAAGGAGTACTAAATAACAGTTAAAAGGGCAGTTTCGGCATATTATAATAATGAAAAAAATATGTAGGCTACAGCAATAGAACTACAGAACCATACGCATCTGACGCATCAGTTGAACATAAAGCCGCAAGCCTTCACCGTATCCGCCCGGACCTAGAATGACAGTCGCTGTATGAATATGGATCGTCACACTTGTTGATCACGTTTTCGCGTTCTCACCCTTTGAGTCGAATATTTTAAAATAACTTTGTAAATTTTCTCGAGAATACGATTTAATATCTCGTAAGTACATTGCAATTTTGCAAAATTACAATGCCATGTGACGAGATTCGTTCCTTAACATCGCAAACTTTCCAACCTTGAGTAGGCGAGGCAAAAAAACGATGTTAGAGCACAAGACTACAATGTGAAATCGTGATATAATTTCGCGATATCGCGTCCTTTATTCACACTCTCGCATTGTGATTTAGCTTCTCAAAATTGTATCGCGTTGTTGTGCTTGTAGTCGAGAGTTCGAAAATGCGAAACAACCAGATATGTTAAAGAAATTGACATTGACTGTAACGTAATGAATACTATTGAATATTAATTATATTTATACGTTAAGTATTCAATAGCATTCATTACGAAGTGTATGTAACGTAATGAATACTATTCAATATTAAAATCAGATATCAATATAAATAATAAATACATCTTTAACCATAATGCAACGTGATGAATATTAATAGTAATTATTATATATCAATTAGAAATAATTTTTAAATGTGTCATCCACAATTATAAATAATATAATACATGAATATTGGAAATTATTAATATAAGTTTAATTAAAACGAATATAATTGAATAGTTAATTAATGTTAAATGTCTTCAAATCGTCTGCTTAGTTTTACAGTTACATATGTTGTGATACTTAATTATTACCTCCGTTCATTAACGCCATAATACAATTACAAATTAGAAATACTTTCAGATATCTGATTATTTGTTATGAAATTCTTAAGGTAGTTCAAAATTAAACTACCCGTTTCGATGAGTTAGGTAATGTAACTCTTTGAAACATTTTCCAAAATGAGACATTCACGCATGCATAAATGTTGGTAATATGCTAACTTGTAAATAATACAGTCTAATATAAATGTATGTATTACAAAAGTTGCAGCCGTTCGGTGTTATATTAATTCGATCAAACAAACTGACAGTATTGTGGGTTTAAATATGAACATGTGCCTCGGACTACCAATTTGACTTTTATAAAAGGGACTTGTTAACAGATTTTCGAGTTATTGAAAAATATCATGACATTAATTGCCTGAAAAACGAAACATGTAAAATGGTTCTAAATAATTATAAAACAAAGCAAAATAAATAACACAAAATGTGCCTGCTCTGGGAATCGATCCCGGACCTCAACAAGCAAAAGCTGACTGCACCATCAGGGTTTTGAATCTATTTCATTATTAGAATCCTGAATGTTATGTACGTTTTGTTAAATAATCAATGACAACGCATTATTTTTTTTTTAAGATTTCGATTGATTATCATTGATGACCGAATAGATATGTTTTTCCTTTTCTTTGTCAGCAGTATTTTTTGATTTTTTGCTCGTTTAAATATGATACATTTTACTATGTTTTTACTTTCGAAAAAAAAAATTTTGCCAGACGGTGTACAAGACCCATTCAATATTTTCGTTACCGTCATACATTGAAAAATATTGTTTCAATTTGCAGATACAGCATGCACGGTATGATCGGATTTTCCGGTCATCATTTTACTTAACAACGCAGATCCAGCCCAAGGTGCAGACACTCCCATAATACTGCCGTCCATACAAGAAATTTTTCTGGAAAGGGTCACATGTTCCTCAACCTGTCTACGCAGTCTCTTCAGTACGCTGTTGACACTCGATCATGAGGTGGTGTGTACGCTAGAGTGTGTCATAACATCGTGTGCAGAGGAATCAGATATATGTACAGAAGCATATATATCGACGAATTCAGACGATGAATTTCACATGCATTCTGTAGATAATGACAGTCCCGGTCTATGGGAGACTCTTTATGGTCTTAATATCAAGATGCTTAGTCTTGGTGAGGATTCAAAAAGATTGCACGTGAATCTTAAAGAACTGTTCTGGCAGTGTATATCATCGCTCACACATTTGAAAACGCACAGTATTGAGATGGATTGTGACTTTTCCAGTCTGCGCAAGGCTCTCCGTGGTCTGAATATCAATGATCTGAGTCTGAATGTGTGGTGTAGAAGTTTGAGAGTGAAACATGTAGAGTCGATGTCGCAGTCTATATCATCGCTCATACGTATGGAAACGCTTAGTATTGGTGTGGATGTAGACAAACCCGGTCTTTGGGAGGCTCTCCGTGGTCTGAATATCAAGAGCCTGAATGAGAGGTGTAAAGGTTTAAGAGTGAAACATGTAGAGTTGATGTCGCAGTCTCTATCATCGCTCATATGTATTGAAATGCTTAGTATTGGTGTGGATGAAGACAGTCCCGGTCAGTGGGAGGCTCTGAGTGGTCTGAATATCAAGAGTCTGAGTCTGAGTGGTAGGTGGAGTCGAGATGTGATAATGAATCATTTTTAGTCGTTATTGCAGTCTCTATCATCGCTCATACGTATGGAAACGCTTAGTATTGGTGTGGACTTAGACAGTCCCGGTCTGTAGAAGGCTCCCCGTGGTCTGAATATCAAGACTCTGAATCTGGGTACTTTTTTGAGAAATTTGAGAGTGAAACATGTAGAGTCGATGTCGCAGTCTCTATCTTCGCTCAAACGACTGCAAACGCTTAGTATTGAAGTAAATGATGACAGTCATGTTCTATGGAAGGCTCTCCGTGGTCTGAATATCAAGAGTCTGAGTCTGAGTGGTAAGTGGAGTCGATAATTGATAATGAATCATGTTGAGTCGTTATCACAGTCTCTATCATCGCTCACACAGTAGGAAACGCTAAACATTAGTGTGGCTGAAGAGAGACCCGGTCTGTGGGAGGCTTTCCGTAGTCTGAATATCAAGAGTCTGAATCTGCATAAGTGGTATAGTGGTTTGAGAGTGAAACATGTAGAGTCGATGTCGCAGTCTCTATCATCGCTCACACGTTTGGAAAGGCTTAGTATTATAGAAAATGATGACAGTCATGTTCTGTGGGAGGTTCTCCGTGTATCATCGCTCACACGTTTGGAAAGGCTTAGTATTATAGAAGATGATGAGAGTCATGTTCTGTGGGAGGTTCTCCGTGTATCATCGCTCACACGTTTGGAAAGGCTTAGTATTATAGAAGATGATGAGAGTCATGTTCTGTGGGAGGTTCTCCGTGGTCTGAATATCAAGAGTCTGAATCTGAGTGGTAGGTGGAGTCTAGATTTGACTATGCATCATGTTGAGTCGTTATCGCAGTCTCTATCATCGCTCACACAGTTGGAAACACTAAGTATTCAAGTGAATAAAGAAAGTCCCGGTCTGTGGAAGGCTCTGAGTGGTCTGAGTATCAAGACTCTGAATCTGCGTTATGCTTTGAGAAGTTTGAGAGTGAAACATGTAGAGTCGATCTCGCAGTCTCTATCATCGCTCATACGTATGGAAACGCTTAGTATTGAAGTATATGATGACAGTCATGTTCTGTGGGAGGCTCTCCGTGGTCTGAATATCAAGAGTCTGAAGCAGAGTGGTTGGTGTAGTGGAGGTTTGATAGTGAATCATGTTGTGTCGTTATCGCAGTCTCTATCATCGCTCACACAACTGGAAAAACTTAGTATATGTGTTTCAGAAGAGATGCCCGGTCTGTGGGGGGCTCTCCGTAGTCTCAATATCAATAAACTGAGTCTGAGTGGATGTTTGAGAGTGAATAATGTTGAGTTGTTGTCGAATTCTCTATCATCGCTCACACAGCTTAAAACACTAAGTATTATTGTTGAAAAAGACAGTCCCGGTCTTTGGGAAGCCCTCAGGTGTCTGAATATCAAGAATCTTGGTGTGGAATGGTTTGCGAGTGAATAATGAATCACAGTCTATGCCATCCCTCACACAGCACAGCTGAAAACGCTTTGTATAAGTGTGTCGGTAGACAGTCACGATCTACAGGAGTCTGTCCGTGGTCTGAATATGACGAGTCTGATTCTTGGTAGTAACAGTGGAACAGTTTGAGAATGAATCATGATGAGTCGTTGTTGCAGTCTTTAAGATCGCTCATACAACTGCACACGCTAACAATATATATTTATACATGTGCCAGCCTACATGTATCTAAATCATTGATTTTTGTAATACCTACTGTTGTGAATAATATTTATCGGAATGTTGCGACTTATTCCACACGATGTCTGACTGCACTCAGAAAGATGAGAGAAGACTGGAATTCGGTTTTACTCGTTTCAATTATAAAAAAGAATGCCACATTGAAGGAATACACTGATATCCAACACACAACAGAAAAACTGAAGAACGTTATTGTGAAACGATTCCGAATATACAACAAGGCACCTGGATCCGATAAGTGGTCGTATATGTATGATTTTGGTGGTGTTAGTGACGTTGGGAGCGTTGATAGAAAGGAGTATAACCATTTCCTTTGTAACATTTATCAGGACGCCATCAATCGAATTTCAATACGGCTTAAAATTACCCCAGCCTCGACTTCATGAATGCATGCGGCGTTCATGATGATGATGAAATAATCGCATTACTAATGTGGGAAAAACATGTTGATATTGTATAAATAAAACAAATACCGGAACATCTCAAATATAACTCGCCGGATGAATTTGTTTATGTCAAAGATTGCATTACGAAGTAATAGTATTTTATCAGTGTTAAATTTCAACATGTAAAACTATTTTATTGTTGTTTTTTTTCTAACATGATTTAAGTATGATTTATTGTTTGTCTTAAAGGCTAGTAAATGATCACTATTTGTGTTATGTATTCCACTAATATTTAAAAAAAATACATTTAAGTAAATAAATGTAATACTTACAAAATCACATCATTTAATTCCTAAGTAGAAAACTGTAATGACATCGTATTCATTTGTATAAATCAAAGAACCAAATAACTTCACGTTAGCTGCTTCAGCACAAGTCACATGTTGCATGCACGAATAGCTAAGCAAACTAATTCAGTGTTAATGTAGTTTACGTTTTTTTTCATGTTAGTGTATGTTATTGTTAATACATCCGTTTGTTTCAATACATAAACATATAATAGAATAACACATCGTTGTTTAGTACGCCTCTATGTGTGTGCATCTAGATCCAAGGTATAGGTTCCGAACAATCTTTAGAATTATTATATAGAGAGAATATATTATTAATGTAAATGGTATAACTTCGCCCATAAGCAGCGTTTCGAGTTACGACTCATCATATTCTTAAATATGTCAACTTTGATAAAGGAATCAAACTGCGCATCATATCAAAATTCATCAAATACTACTATGTTTTTATTGGCTATATAAATCAAACTGCGTTTTGTGTTTGAAGTCATTATTTATGCTTATAAGTGTTACATATAGAATACGAACCGTTGGTTTTGTTTGAATTCACCATCAACTTATACATGTATGTGTTTTGTACAAGTTTCGCTACAGAAATCAAACTGCGTGTCGTGTAAGAACTGACCATATGATACTATGTATTAACTGTTTATAACAATCACACCGTGTGTCGTCTTAGAATTTGGCATATATTAGTATGCTTGTAATTGCTTTTGTAATTAAATCAAATTGTAATGTTAAAATTCAATTTATACGACTGATCGTTAATTTCGTTAGAGAAATCAACCGCTTGTCGTATTAGAAATCATCATACAGTACTATGTGTTAATTGTGCAATATAAAAAAAAACGCTTGTGTTAGAACTCAATGTGAACAACTATAATGCTCCAAGTTGGACAGTGTGTTATTGTAATGGAAAAGGGAAGGTTAATCGATTTCGTTGGATGGTAAAACAAACCACTTACATACGTTCTTCTTCATTAATTGCTAATTCAAATCCTTTCAGACCCTGAGCAAAACAAAACAGTACAAATTTAACTCCGGAAAAAATATTATGATTGCAATATTGTAATTGCTCGCTCCGCTAGAATTTTATGTAAGCAAATACGGGATAATAAATATAACAAAACGATTGGAAAAAACATGATAACACTTGGACTGATGTCGAGGAAATATCTTGAAATTAATAATAAATTTATTTATTGACAAATACCCGAGAGATAATTAACGGAGATTCTTCAATCACAAAAAAATCGAATATCATCTTTACTGTAAGCTTTGTGAAAATCATTGAGTCATGTCCAGGTTTTTTTCAGAAATCGTTCTTATGCACCTGTAACCTACAAATATGCAAGCATACACGCCTTTCATACAATAGAACAATTTTAAGTCGAATCTGCTAAAATAGTTTAGTTGTGTTAATAAATAAAATTGAATAAAACATTAGACTATTTGAATAAGTAATCATAAATTGTTTATTCCTTTCTGGTATGGCTTGCAGTTTCAATGATTTTTACTTTTATCTTATATTACTTTATTGTTCTTATTGTTATGCTAGGAGGTGTATTGTTTTGTACACTTTATGGGACATATCAACAGATTTACGTATATTTTACAAATGTAAAAATAATAAAGTAACAAAACTTAATTATTTGGATTTTTTTAAATAATTATAATTTCACGGAACATTAAAAAATCTTCCCGCAATGTTGATCGAATCCGGGTTCTTATACTATTACACCACGCAGTATAACAGCCTTTGCGATGTACTTAAAACTCCAATGTAGGTCATACACGCCTTTGCTTAAATTATGGACGATATTGTGTCAAATGCTTTATAATTTGTAAATTTACTATTGGTGAACGACCATGTTTTTTTATTTGTTCTTTGTTAGTCAGATGTGTTGTTTTGCTTGTTTGTATATATTGCATGCATTTTATTGTGAAAATATTATTTTTGTAAAAGTCATTTTTCCAAACTTTGAACAGGTCCCTATAACTGTTTTGTAAATAAAACTCTGTGTACAGTATGAGGTTGCAGGCTTCTTTAATCCGTTTTTACCCCAACATGTTTTGAGTTAATCGTTTCAAGGCGACGCCCAACCTTGTTTTCATTGTTGTGTGTATGCAGTGTTTTTAGTATGTGTGTCTTGTCTGTTATACGTGTTTTGTATCATATCGTTTTTCAATAGGTTTCTTGGCTTGAAATGCTATAGTAGGGTTACATGTTAGTATAGGGTTACATGTTATTATAGGGTTACATGTTATCGTAGGGTAACATGTTATTGTAGGGTGACATGTTATTTAAGGGTTTAATTTTATTATAGGGTTACTCTCTGGTTGGGCTTAATGGTTTTAATATGTTTATATATGGAATATTGTCAGACAGCTTCTCAGTACATTACGATGCAAGATTTTGTTTCAGATGACTCGCCAAGTGATTTTATTGGTCTTGTTGGCGTGCATCTACATGCATCTGGTCTGTTGCCAGATCAGCTTTTCAACGCACTTGGGTTTGGGAAAACGTTCACCCCTTTTCGACGGTCAAAACCAGCCGCTGACGCATAGTCTCGTTGACGCCAACCCCACGGAAGAGTGTTATTCAAAACTTAAGAACAATATGTTAAATAACATGACCTTAAAACTTGAGGTAATTTACCATTTTGCAAATTATGTTTACATTTCAGTCGTTTGATAGTAAAATAGTGCATCATTAATATGTTATAAACATGCGTGTTGAGCCCCGTTACAATATAGTACTTTTACTTTACCTAATTATTTAGGACCACCCTTTTTTCCATATTATACTTTGTGTATTGTAATTCATTTGTAATTGTCAATTTGGAAATAAAATATGTTTAAACTAAACTATTATTTATTCATCATCCATGTTACTTCTATTGCTTAATACAATCATCTACACTGTTTGACTTAGTTAATTAATTTAATAAGTATAATTAATCCCATATATTTATATAATATTCTTTCTATTATAGAGAAAACAGCTGGTACATAACAGCGATTTTTTCCCTTCTTTATAAAGTACCAGTAAAAGGTACTTTACCAATTAAAAAAAAAACTAAAAAAATCCTAATTGCTGTCTAAAAAATGTCCAAAAGAAAGGACAACTTTATCATTTCTGTTTCAAAAGTGCATTATCTGCAATTTAACAATTAAAATGAGCACTGACACTGAACATTTCAAGCCAAAATGAATGTCAATCGATATTTGAGTAGATGTTTGCTTTTGATACGAAGCATTAAAAAGACCCATAATGCCCAATTGGGAAATTTCACGACGCGAATTTCCCCAAGCTCAGATTTTATCGCGCTAATCGGTACTTTTCCTTATCTTGAAAGAAAAATCGCTGCATAAAAAGATCTTATTGCAGATGTATATTAAACTTTTACTTAGAGAGAAAACTTGTGTGTGTAAGGACAAAAGCAAAATGTATATTATTTAGTATTAAGGGTATGTGTGTTTGTCAAAGACACAGCAATGGCTCATACGGTCACGCGTGTTAAAATCGTGTCAAATTGAAATGGTCCATAATTTTATTTATTTATAGGAATATTTCCCAAAGAAAATAAACATTTGTATTTGGAAAGAATGATAGTAAGTTAAAGCCTGATTAACACGGCTTAATGAAATGCACACGTACGTGTGATGTTACTTTCTAACATTATGGCTCAGCGTTATAAGGTACGTCATCATAATTTCAAGGCTTACTTTGTGTTTTAATTTCGTAGACAATTACGGAATAAATAGATAAATATATTCTATAAAATCAGTTAAGAAAAATATTTCATCGAACGTGTGTTTTTAATTTTGATATATAAAACCCATACGCAATTTCATGTTGTGATTGTTTAAACTTGGGTAATCTTATACCGAACTGTTTAGTTAAGTGTGTTTCTTCTCAAAAACATAACGGTCCTCGAAGGTATTCTTATTTTATGAGAAGTATCTCTTACAAATTAAATCTGAAATTCATGACACATTTATTGTAATCAAATATGGTGCTGGAATGAATGAGGTTTCGTAAGAAAAGTTACAAAGCATCAATGAGAACATAGAACGGGTAGGAATTTTCTTTCAAGGCATCCAGTGTGAAAAGAATGCTGACAATGTACACAAATTAAGGTTTCACCCCGATAACAATTATATATGCTCTTTATATAATATTGGAATAATATACCGTGCCATTTTATGTTGGATTCTATTTTCAGAAAGAACTGCAGCAGGCAAGGGACTGTTTAATCTCAGACAAAGATGTAGAGTACACGTGATAAAAACATGTGTATACGTATAGAAACTTTTCAAAGCTAATTGTCCAAACACCGTTTCTTTTGGCTTAACATGTAGTGCATCATTAGTTCGGTAAAAATAAAATTGAAGTGCATTATAAGATACCATTTAAAGCACATTATGTTTCATAATAACATAAAGAGCTGTCCACAAATGTCGGATTGCAATATGCATTGTATTCTTTTATTTATTTAGGCGAATAGTTTGGTTTAGATTTATTCATAATCCTTACATTTACATTTGCTCTTTTGACTATCCTTCAGGATTTTCATCTGTTACGAACACTCACAACGATGTAATTATAACGATGTTATCTTGTGCAATTAATGATTTCAATTATAAAAGGATTAACACAGTGCTCCAGCTAGGCCTAAATCGAAGGGCGCCGCGCCCTGCCCTCCCGAACCTCCGCCCTGCCCCCCCCGAACCTCCGCCCTGCCCCCCCCCCCCTCAAATTTTTTTTTTTTTTTACATATGATAATTCATAAATCTCTTATTACATGGTAATTAGTTTAATCCTCATTGTAGACATTATATTTGAATAGTTTAATAATAATGGGAATAATACAATTATTTATAACATATAAATTAACATGCAATAGAAAGCATTCCAGAAACACCCGCGCGCTCGAACGTGCCCTTTTCACAAAATACTGCGCATCGAAAGTGCCCTTTTCACAAAATACTGCGCGATGAAAGTGCCCTTTTGACAAAAAAGCCCCCCTGCCCTTTTCAAATCCTAGCTGGAGCACTGTAACAACTGTAATATTGCTTATTTACAAATGTGTAACCCTTTACTTAATATTATAATATTTCAAATAAATTTTACATTGAAAACGGTTAATTTTCCAGACGAACGTTCTCAACAGGAATCGATTGACGATCAAGTTTACTAAACTTAAAATTATACTTTATGGATAATGCCGATTTGCCAAATAAAGTTATATTATCTATGTAAGTATTATATATAAAAAAATAAACTTAATGAAATGCTATTAGAAAACATTGACGGTTGATGCTTACGTACTTTGAACTGCATCGCATGCACAGTAAACTGTTAATTAAGCGATGTCAATGATAAACGTTAATTATTGAACAAATAAATTTCAAACAAATATTGACATGTGAGTTTGCGTTTGAACTACTTTTGTATTTTGTATAATATCATGCAATATCTTATTTGTAAGCATTTCAAATAATTTCTATACCTTATAGGACAGTTTTAATGATCCCGAATATTTAAATGTTATTCGTACATTATTCAATAAATGATATTGTTTGCAAGGCATTAAGAATATGTAATTTAGAAAAAACAAATACAATTATTTGTCACAAGACAAGCACTATTATGTTATCAGCGAATTATAGTTTTTATTCAAACAAGATAGGTTGATTCAATATGTGATTTTCAAGGATATTTAATTATTGGCTTAAGTTTCCAAATAAATGGATTTTTTCAAAATAAAGCCCATTCTGGATTTCTTTTTTCAATATCATTGCATTTTTTACTATAGCGGGTTTACTGTCACCCTTTACTCAAGGGATTACAATTTCCCTTTATCGGGTATATATTTTTTATCAGTTCCTTTCTCGTTCGCTTGAACTGTTTGCTTAATTATAAAGTTCATACTGATGAAAACGTGAGAAAAAATCTCATATTTGTAACACACATACAATCACGAATTCGTATACATAGTTTCTAATTTTGCGAGCATGACAGTGTTACCTTACGCAGATTGTTTGCAAGAAGCGTAGAATGATTATCAACATCTACTTAATTAAACTAATATCGCTTGTTACTTAATTACAAATACGTCAATTATCTTATACTGTCACACTAATATGTCTTTTGGGTTAACTATCGTATAGGTATCATTCAATTGCAACAGCGAAATTTGCTTTTAAAATGTATTTTTCGCTTCTTTTCAAATGAATTCTTAAATGAAAATACATATCTTACATGATGTTGGATAAAGACATGACAGACAAAACGAATTTTATAACATTTAACCAACTGAACAGAGTTCAATTTGTGTGTACGTTTCATACAATTTAATATCATACTTTTCCCGTTGACATTCCTTCGTGCGTGACAAAAATGTACGTTTTTGAACATTGTACAATTTAGAATTTTGAAAAGCGTCAAATGTAGACAATGAAAACTTTAAACATTTTCCCCTAGTTCTTATAAGATGGCGTGGCATTTCAACGACAGGTAGTTACAAAAATAACATGGTGACATGTATATGTAGTATATATTACCAAAAATTCTCATACGAATAACAATGTGACAGAATACATGACTCTACCTTTGAATGTCTATATATACAAAGACTTGATTTGCAACACTGCCTATGTATAAAATTTCCATGTTTTAAAAAATATATCTAAGAACATTTGTGAATAAAAATTCACCACTCCCTGTATAAATCAAAGCGCTGTTGGCACTGAAGGCCTGGGGCTAGGTTTAGTGTGACGTAAAATGCATTGAGGATGTTTTGTCCGAATAACTCCCTTTGTCCGAATTTATACGGATTGACCATAGCGGTTGAGTGCAGAAGCTCAGAGACTGTAAGAAAAGACAATAGCTGTGTATATACTACAGTGTACATAGACGGTGGAGGACAACACGATACTGGTTGTGGGAACGATAACCTTTTGTTAAACTCTACAGATCTGGAAGAGGTTCGTCTACATAGGCCGGTAATGCCCCGGCGGAGCCCCGGTGAATGCCGGTGGCGTTCCGGCAGAGCGCCGGTTTTCTTATATACCGTACCTATACCGGGACTCTTACGGCATTCATCGGGACGTTGCCGTATCTCTGCCGGGGTCTGTATGGGCCCCAGGGGAGCTACGGTGCCGTCCCGGTTGTTCCCGGTGCCGTCCCGTTTGTTCCCGGGGCCGCGCCGGTCGTTTCCGGTCCTTCCGGTGACTCCCGGTTCATCCCGGAGGTATTTAACATTTTAATACTTTCCCAGTGGAGCCCCGGTTTTCCCCGGTTCATCCCGGTCGTCCCCGATGGAGCCCCGGTTCATCCCGGTAGAGCCCCGGTTCATCCCGGTAGATCCCGGATCACGCACCGGGGCACCGCCGGCATCATAGTGAGACTGGGCCTTTACCCTGATCATGAACGGTGTATAGATTGTGTACGTTGTCTCACGTAGAACTTTTCGCGCTCGATTTGCGCGCTCGATCTGCGCGCTCGATCTGCGCAGTGAAATATCATATCCGGTAACTTCGTATATTTCCGAGAATTATCATGAATATTTGTTGTTGTTTTTTCATTTTCTTTTTTCTTGAATGTCTCGTTAACGTAAAATAAAATAACACTATCTTAAAATATGTTTATAAATACCAAATGTAATGTCTTCAAAAAATGTATCAGAAAAAAATTCTTCTTACTGTCTCCGTTGACACTCGTATCTTTTCGGCCTAGACCGTCAAGTGAGGAACTTATTTTCGCATTAATATGCAAACAATAATAAAAAAATGTCGTAGCCAATGCTTAGCAATTTTGCTTCAATAATATTTTTTATCACGTTTTATGACACTGTCATGTAATATAGTGATGTTCTGTATTTACAAGGCGGGGTATTGAGATCTGCGAAGAACTTCTTTTATTGCGCATGAATTACAACCAAGTGGTAAATCGGACTTTTGGGAATTCATTCATTCGTGGGGTTTGGCAGCCAGCCAATTCTGACTGTCTCAGAAATTTGTATCATTGCTATGGCCTTAGGGCTACGCCCCAGGCCATAAACGGGAAGTAATATTTGTACATGCGCCAGATAAGCCAACTTTAAAGAGGGCTTTACATATTAATCGTTTTTGTGAGGATGATGACTAAGGGAAAACGTGTTGGCTACCTGTGTAGGCTTGACAGTTTATCTGCATCTTTAAAAACTGCAAATCTTTTCTAGTCGTGGAATCAGCATAATTGAGAATAACAGTCCAATCATGCAGATTGTTCCTTACACAGTATCGATCATATCTTAGCGAATATTATTACGGATGTTATAGCACCATGCCTGGGAATTTTAAAACGCAGTTACATTCATATATGACTTATTTGCTTGCTTATGATGTATTATTTGCGTGTTTAGAATTGATTATTATGTAAAAATGTGAATAAAAGTGTTGGAATAAATTGCTGAATAACGCGATGTTAAGTGAGAACAGTGTCAGTGACTTAAAAAAGTCTAACATCTTATATTATAATTATGGTATTTAATTGGTATTTATTTGTTTTTACTTTTCTAAGAAATTTGAATTTAAAACGGTAATGGGGCGTTCCTTTGTTAGTTTATCATTAAATGTCTATGCGATGAGCACATGTATCTTGTATGCCGTGTTAAGATTGTCAACTTATCATTAAAGCTTTTTTAGTGTTTAGTTATTAAGGTATGTAGGTATATCATCAATTTGAACACATATTATTTCAATAGTGGAACAGCTAAACAAGTTTTTAAGCTAACAACACGTTACATTTTTTTAAGGCATTTTGAACATTCATGGCAATATTTCGTATATAGGATCTAGTATTAGTTGTCATATCATACCATACCATAAACGAGTTCAGGAATTGTGTTAGTAAGCGAGCCTTTGGCGAGCTTACTAACGAATTTCCTGGACAAGTTTAATAAAATATGGTATGAAATGACAACGAGTGTCAGATGTTTTTTACCCTATGCTTTAAAATGAGAAAATTAACTGAATATTAAGGCAAACATTATAATAAATCACGAATGTTGTTTTCATTTCGTGAAGTTATTTGACGTTGCAACGTCATTTCAGCAAAATAACAAAATGCGATTGGTCAATCAAACGAAAACTAAGCCAATGAAAACGCTTAAAAAGTATATTACACATGTGATAAAAATATTCGTTATGGTTATATTGCATGAAAAACAGGGTATGGCATGCGATAAAATGTTAACATCACACTAGGTCATAGCGTTATTAAATATATTTATGGTTGGCTGAATGTTAAATCTGGAAGAGTTATACCTTTCACGAACATTTTCATAAAGTAAGAAATGATATTTTCAATATAAGTCATGCACAACAGACAAAACTGTTTGTTTCGTTCAAGATTTATGTATCGCCCATGTTCAAGCATGAGTTGATGTAGTGATATTCTGAAACGGACATACGCATTTCTTAATTTTCAAATTAAAAGGACTTCATGGTACTTTTCCAATTCAAAATTAATTTTTCACCGGAATACGTTATCAATTTTGAAGTATCTTTGCAAGATTGTAACTACGGCTGTTAAAATATATCTCTGAAGCTATTAAAATAATAGAACACAAATAATTTTTCATATACAATACCTTGTTTATTCCAGACAAACTCAAAAACCCTCCATAAAATAAAGGTTCACGCAATGATGATTCCCACTAAATAAAACTATCATATGCTCTTAACAGTTCATAACAATTTTTTACATTCTTAGAATTTGGCATTTTTTTACAAACGCAACAATATTTAATGACACGTTTACATGTAAAAATATATACGTATCTTCCACAATCGCCCAGTACAGCTATACACACATGTATGTAATAGTGCTTAAATATGTCTCTTGCAAGTTTTTATATCAACACGTTCGATATCAACAAATGATTTTAGTCCCCGAAGCTCTGAGATATAGAATAAGAGAGTCATAACCTTGGTATCGATTAGCTTGAAACAACAGTCACATTTCATTGGCTTATATTTGTACAAAGTTTACAAGATAACTATAGATACAAAGCATCAAAGGGCGTCGGGAATTTCAGTGTTAAAGGCACTCAATGAAGTTACATGGAACGATTTTTTTTCTACTGTAAATATTAATATATTTTTTTAAACAAAATAGAAAAAGATACTGGAATAACCATTATCTATGATTTTTGTGTTATAACACCCAAATAACCATGATGTATGATGTTGTGTTATAACTCCCAAATAACCATTATCTGTGATTTTGTGTTGTAACCCCCAAATTTTTCATAGTTTATTTTATTTAAATTGGTTTCCTTTTTTTACTGGCATCCGTGTGCAGTTTTCATTAATGGAACAGAACTGTGTAGGTTTTAAAAAATCTGCTTCATCGTGTAAGCGTAATTTCATATTTTCTCAACTTCAAAGGGAGATGATTCTGAACCTATTCTTACTATGCTCATGTACGATAGGGGTTGAGTACTCATTGATATGAAAACACTGTAAAAGTTTTAATGTGTTTACGCCCCCCCCCCCCACCCTTTCACACATTTATTTCATGGGTATAATAAAAACAAAAAATGGTTACAATAAAACAACATATTAATTTAAACTCAAATGTCTACATCAAAACAAAAATTTAACATAGAACACAAATAAAATAATTTGATTCTACTGGTGCTCGAATCTTGGGCCTCTCACATGTGAAGCGAGCGTGTAACCACTACAATACGGAACCGCTTGAACAATCACCTTCTTACTAAGATATTAATAAGTGACTGTAGTGTAACGATTATCACTAAAGCAATAAACCGTGTAATCGCTGTCGTCTTGTAAAATTGAAGATAATACGCGTTAACCAAAACTCGAACAGCAAAAGTTCTGCGCTATAGTTAGAAAAACCACAAATTAAATATATTTTGATTATGTTTTGTTTTTATACAAAACCAGAAAGTTTCACCGGTCCGCGTATTTGCCCAGTCCCTGTAATCTTTTATTATTGTCCAGTCCCTGTGATCAGTTATTAATTAAAAGAATTAGCTTTGCATTATTGGCAATAAATGTTGTAGTAAATGTAATTGGCACACATGCAGTACTTATTAACACTAATTTACACAAAAAATCACCACTATGCAAGATATTCTGACAACAAAAATATATACATTGATCCGTAAAATACCTTCTCCTACCTTAAGCGAAAAAAAAACGTATTACATACGAGTCGCCGCACTTCAGTGCGACGCCAATAACAGCGAAACAATTAAACGCTTTCCTTTTACATCCATGTTTTCTAGAATTTATACATGGGCAAAGTTGATGACAAATATATGCCTATATAATTGAACTCGTTAACACATTCATTTTCAGCGACATTATACCAATTTTCACTTGTGGACAACCTTACATTAATGTTATTTGTTAATAGCTTGTGATATAATTTCCCTCTATCGGCGTTAGCAAATGCATTTTTTTAAACATCAAAAGCAAGATATACAGTTTATTTTCTTCATAAATATTTATTGATTATTTTTAGTGAATAATATATGCGTTATCACTCGTTTAATACCCATTTTTTAAACCGGATTGTGAATCTGTTGTTTATAAACAAACACAAAAAATCGAACATTGAAATGTGGATTTTTATCCGTACAGAAACTTTGGTGAGTAAAACATCAGCCAGTAGCGGACTTGTATATGCCAGTAAGCAAAAAATGAGTCGGAAGAAGAGTTATTTATAGACTTAAAAATAAAAATAACGCCGTGGATTAATTCTTCATCATGCTACATGTAAAAGTACACACATGCATAGTAGAAAATGCCAGCAATTTTTGGTCTTCTGCATAGGTGACACAAACATATTATTTTGAACAAAACCTTGTGCGTTCTAGTGGATTGTGTAATATTTGGAATGCTGATTCAATTTGAATTCAGGCATATAGCGATATTTCGTCTCGTAACTCTTCTTTTTCACTGAATTATTTCGGACTGATTCGCGTGGCGTAGTCAGGAAAGATAACAAATACTTTAGAAATTAATGCAAGAAGTTTGAATAAGTTAATTAAATATGTTTTGCTTTCGCAAATAATAAGTAAACACTAACACAAAATGTGTCTCATTAAACATGTTGTTTATAAAGTTTTCTGTTTTTGTTATGTGACACAGTGTCAGTCTAATAATTAAATTTCAGTATTTATTTGAAAAATAGTTACAATCCCCCATTCCTATGCCTTGGAGTTTTGTTGTTTTCTCGCCAATTGTGATTCTTCGCTACGGTTAACTATTGTTATAGACAATAACCTCATAAGACAAGATACTTGCCTCACCCATGGTATGTTACCGATAATTTAACAGAAAAAGTTCGTCACAATAGGTAAACATTTGAAAACCTGACAGTGGACAGACGATATTATTGCAGCGATATTTGAACAGTACAAATATCGTGCGTCGCCGCGACTGTCGCGCAAAATATCGAGGATCGCTTCGTGTGTCTAGTGTCGCGGTCTGAAATAAGACCGCGAAACACGAGATTCGGATAATATGGGCGATATTAAAAAAAAAAAGAAAATATCGTACGTCGCCGCGACTGTCGCGCAAAATATCGTGTATCGCTTCGTGTGTTTAGTGTCGACCTTTGAACGCGACAATAGACACACGAAGCGATACTTGATATTTTTCTTGACAGTCGCGGCGACGCACGATTTTTTTCTTGACAGTCGCGGCGGTGCACGATAGTTGTCTTGACAGTCGCGGCGACGCACGATGTATTTAAAACAATATATCGCCTTTTGGGCTACCTACACAAGGGCGATATATCGTACGTACGCACGTACGTTTATCAATATATTGTGTGCAAACAATTAAAAAACAAGTATTTTGAGTTTTACTTTGTTTATATTTGTTAGCTGGTTACAGTTGTTAGTGCGATACGCAATGTTCCAGAAACGGCCCTGTATATTTTAGTGACTTGTGTGAATCATCTAGTATACTTCGCATCGGTTCAACGTCTCATGCGAAAGTCGTATTCGCGTTCAGAGGGAGATCGAACCCCTTAGATCTGGCATAAGCGTTCGCAAAGTAACCTAATGGTCCGCCATTATTTAGCTAAACCTTACTGTTTAAACTTTTATTTAAAAAAATATATACATCAAATAATTAAGTACATTTCCGAAATTGGACATTTGACTTGTTGTATCTTTGTTGAGGATATAGAAATACCGGACGAATGTGGGACCGTTCATATGTTATGTTGACGAACAGCAAATTAGATTTAGATACTTAAAACATAAATTTTATTATTTACACCAAATACCCAATTCACATGCATGTGTAACACACTTTACCTTTGATCTCATCTTATGATGTATGTTTAATACATACATACGGAATGATACACGGAAATTAAATTAGTGTATATTTGGTTAATTATTTTGGACGCAAAACTAATAAAGGGTTGAACTTTATTTAAAGCGTAAAACATTATCAGAACATGTCAATGTGTTTTTGTACTTTACGCCGTTTGACATATTCAAATGTTCTCTTCTTTGTTTTATGACGGACGTATTTAGCAATGAATTTGATGTATTGCTTTGTTTACAAATACATTTTAAGTTATTACTTCCGATAAATATAAAACAGAGTGAATAGGATTGTTTTAATATTTCAGTTTTATTATTGTGTCACTCTAAGATAGTAAATGCTTTCTGTTGTACGAGCGAAGCAAAAAAATGATGTACTATGTTTTAAAGTATGCATGTTGATTCTTCGGAAACGAAAACTATCTCTTATAAAATGATATTTCTCAAATCATGCATATCTATTGTATTCTACCTTAATCCAATTATTCTATTTAAAACTATCACAACCATGTAACTGTTATAGATTGTCAATCAAGTGCTTGCGAGTATAAAATAAACGTTATGTTATAATAATAATTTCAATTTGTGTTATTTCTATTCGCAAACTGCAAATGCAGTCAACTTACTACACTAAACACGCTATACTTTTACTTTGCATAACGAAATGTAACAGTAAAAAATAAAATGAGTCATTTACTTTTGGTATTTAAGCATAACGAACGTATACTGTAACTCTTATAGGGCTTCAACATTACACGGATTCGCGGCTCAAAATAACACACGACTTTCCGGGACAAAGTTGCCACTAACGCAATACACCGGGTCGGGTCGCTCATTCTCAAAATGGGAGATAAGTGAGTCGTTTTTGAGGACTGCACAGGCTTATCAGGCAAAACACGTTGCGCAGATACATTATGCATCGTTTTTCCTAGGCGAGGCTCAAATATTAGATTCATTTAAATGGCTATTGCCCGTGTACACATTACTATGTTTGCGTACAGATTACTTGTCGGTCGTTAGTTATGTGCGCAATATTTATGTAAAAAGCTATTTAACGTATACACATGACTACCGCTTGCGTACAGATTACTTGTCAGTCGTAAAAATAGTATCAGCAAAGCTATACATTTGATAAGTATACAACGGATGAAATATTTTAACTAAAAATATCAGTTGCTTACTAACACAGGCAATTCTTTGTCAGGAACTTGTGGCGGATTAATAATTTGGAATACATTTGAAATATATACCAAAACATATGTAAACAATACGCAACACATATTCATATAAATTAATCGTATAAGCATATAAAAAATATACTTAAATTATTTGCAAAATGTTATCCGTTGTACATTAATAGTGTTTTTGTGTTTGTTGTGCACATGTACTATGTGAATGAAAAATGCAGATGTCTACAATTATGGCATTTTGTGTACTTGATTACTAACGGAATAATTCACGACTCTTAAGAATTTTATCCTTAAAGGTCTGAATACCTTAAATGCCAGCAGCCTTAATTACTGCTTTGTAAACTATTTTGTTAAAAGTACATCAACACCATCGCTCATTTTCTTTTAACGTTACAGGTTGTAGAAATAATCATATGAGTACATTTCAATGCTGATAACTTGACATTTAGTGTTGTTAAAGGTTTAACTAAACCGTTTTAATTAATGGCCAACAAAAGAATCATCAACCTGACATGGGAAAGGTCATTTCAAAGTTCATATCCCTTATTTATTTAAAAGTGCATTGAATTATAAAACGTAACATCGCCTCATTTGTCATCTTATCTTACTAAGTACTCTCGGTTGTATAATGCATGCCAAATATCTTATTTTTTAATTCGTTTGAGATTGAAATGCTATAAAATTGAAATAAAGAAATTCACCATGATGAAACTCGACACTGTTTGACAGTGCTGCGTGAGCGAGGCCAGGTGTTGCAAAGGAATACTATATTTATATCAGTCTGTTAAAGCCGTTCACTGATATTAAATGTACCTTGCTAGCTATATGTCATAGCAGTTACAATGGGCAAAAGGTATGTACATATTTAACTTGAGAATTATCTATATGTTCTTTTGTTGTTGAATTTACGAATTTATTTATTTTTGTATTTATTTATTTACTTATTCATTTGTTATTCTTTTTTATTTATTTTTGTATTGCTTTATTTATATATTAAATAATGTATTTATCTATTTAGGAATTTGTTTCGTTAGTTAGTTGTTTAGTTAGTTAGTTAGTTAGTTAGTTAGTTAATTGTTGACTTATTTAATTATGTATTTCTTAATGTATTTGCTTTTTACTGCGTATTTTTTGCTCGAGTTATTGCTTTATTAAATGCGGTTTTATTACTTTCTTTATTGCATTAGTTTTTTTATATATTTAATTATGCATTTGTTTACTTATAATTCAAAAAGCCTACAAAGTTGCACACATGTGTTAACTTTAAATATATTGTTAAACATGTATAATCAATTTAAACGGCAATAAAACAAAGTATCAGTTCAATGCATGCACGACTGTATTGCTCAGTATTGTACCAAATGCATCATATATGTGTAAATCCGTTCGTGTACAACAACCTAGAACAATCAAGATCGTTGTAATGCATTTTCGGAAGAAACCGCCATTCACGGCGTAAAAAGTCAACACTTTTGCAAAGCTAGAATTTATATGCACATCATTTATAGTGCACACAATTCGTTGTCAGTATGTTATTAAACATCGAATTTCTAAAAATTTGAAGCACATACGCTTTTATTTTTGTTGTGTCCGTCCATAGTATTCTTAATATCGGACATTTTATTACAAAGGCTAATTTAACAAGGGGGCTTATCTTAGAGTAGTTTAATTCAAATATTGTAATATATGTATGGGTTAGTGCTGTATTTTTCAATACTAACAGTTAAGGTTTTTCAGTGAGAGAAAAAGGGGGGCAAATGTACGAATAATTAATTTGTTTGACAAAATAGAGCTAATGCAATTTAAAGATTATTCTTAATCACAACTCAAAAATTAATTCCAAATTGTTCAACATAAAACACTATATTTGCGAGTTCTAGAATGTGTATCCCTCAAATGAATACCAACACATTAATTCGTCGCATACAAGTGTTCAAACAGCTATTTGATTGCTATTTAATCTTAACGTTCATATAATTATTTTTATCCTTACCGAAAGAACAGTAATTTTCAGAAGGACGGTTTGATTATTTGAAGGTGATATGAACGTGAAATTGTCATCGCCTCCAGTCAGTGCATTGCACAGAATCGTCAGACTGTCAAGACTTTCGTTTGCAATTGCAGAAATTCAACCTCATTTTTCGCGATGCTGATGGTGTTGATGCATGCACATGTCCTGTCAGGATCTCCCATGCAATCGGTCAACAAGCAATATCTTTCAACCGATCTGGCGTCTCCAATGAAAGCCGTTACAAGGAGGGTCATACGCGATCTCCACACAGTTGCTGCAAATGCGCCTGAACATTGCCTTCGTAATGTCAGGTTCCAAGAAATGATACATAACTTGCTAGAGGTACATTAGTTACGAATAATTTTACTAAAACATTTTTTTAAATTATATGTTGTCGCTCAAGTATATCAGCTAACATTGGTAGAAATGTGAAAAATATTTTGATATAATGCAAGAGATTTTTTTAAATTCGTTTAGTTTAACAGTCTTGAAGGTAAAGTTTTAAATACTGAGAACAACTTTGTGTTTTGTTAATTGGAATCAGCACGAATTTAGTTTTAAAAGTAAAAAAGCTATACCGTATGCAGCCAAAACTCCACACGCGCTAGTTTACAACATTGAAATCATGATTTCTCCCTTCATTCAAAACTTTTTAATACAAGTATAGTAAATGTATTTAATTGCTTCATTTACTTAAATATGCTAAAACCTGGGTAAATAGCATTGCATATGTTTGTTTACTCTCGTTTAAGGAGGAGATGAAACGACTTCAACATTGTTCCACATATTACTAACACGTCATTCAAACAAATAATATGTGAACCAGCAAACGCCAAATGCAACCAGGAAATAAATACAACCATTAATTGCAATAACTTTGGATAATAATTCAGGAATGAACCTCTGAAAATTATTTCTTAAGAAAGCAAAAGCAATTAATTACAACACCAAGGCGTTCGTGTCTCGAGCTTTGTGAAAATAAACTTTACCGTATCATATGTGATCATACAGCAACATTGAAAAAAAATCGAGCATGTTTGACTGTGGTGTTACTATAATATGTACAGTGTTTATGTTTGCGTTATACTTTTATTTTTGTGTCGTCCGTCCGCAAATAACGTATATTTTATGCTGCTTTTTTTTCTTTCGCTTTTCTTTTATTGTCTTGTGTTTGATTTATTGTCAATTAATTAAAACAAATAATGATTTCTTGATGACTTGACCAAAATCATAATAATACATATATTAATACAAATGCTTCATGTAGAATGAATATTGTTCTCTTCACTCGTTGTGTATGTCGGCATATAGTACAACTTGCCCCAAAAGTAGTTTACAAAAAGGTATATTAAACCTTTATTAAAAGGCATACACGAGAAACAAACATTAGATGCGTACAAAGGTAAACAATTAAAGCGGAAGGACATAATATTAAGTAAAGCATAAACATACAGAAATAAAACGATCTAACCCCAAGGCGGAGAATTCATAGAGGCGGCTGTTAATTTTAACCACACTAAATGGTGATGGAGCTTCCTATTTAAAATTAGGACAATAATTACCAAATTCAATTTTAAATCGACAAAATAACTCATAGTATTGCATAAATTAATGTGATTGAGGAATATCAAACGATGTTTGGGTTAAACTCAAGTAATTAAACTTAATGTTAAAACAACTAATATCAAAACAGAAAATAAATATTGCAAGACTAGCATTAAAAACATGATACATTGACAGTATGTGGTATTACAACATCAAAAGAATCAGACAGGAAAAAAAGAGATTAGCATAACATTTCGATTCAATTAGTTGTATCCGGATTTACACAACTTTGGACAAAACCAATGCAGTCTGGAGCTGTTAAAACTCTGACCGAGTTCATGCACCAATCCATTTCATTCAAATAAAAATGGAAAGGATGTGATATTTATATGTAAGCTTTAATCGTACCTCCGAAGAAGTATCGTTGTTGTTGTTGGTCTTGCAATTTAGATGTACATGTAGGTCCATTGATTTGAACTTGTTTATAACAACTTTAGTCGGTGGCGCAAACCTAATGAAGAACAAACATGTTTTTTCGCTCGTCCTGCAACATCTACTAAGCGATTAAATAATGTGACTGGTCTGAAGCGATATAATGGAACAGAACGTTAGATGCATGAACACTGGACTTCAGCAGCAGATTGTCTGAACATCAATTCAATGTAACCAAACATGTCCAGGGTGTCTGGACATTAGTTTCAGTGAGACCAAACATTAACTGCAGTGAGAAAGAACATAAGCTGTATAGAGGAGAAATAAGCTGGAAAGTGTCTGGGCATTAGCTGAAGTGCGAGCCGACATTGGCTTCAATGTGTCTGGACATTACTGAAGTGTGACAAAACATTAGCCGTTGTGTGACTGGGCTTAAGCCGCAGAATGTCTCGGCTGTTTTTGATATAGTATGGATGGGCTTGAAATGCAGTAGACCTGGATCACCATGGGATGACGGAACCCCAACTGCAATGTTACTGGACCTAAGCGGCAGTTTTACTGGACTTAAGCTGGAGAAAGGATGGCCTTAAGCGGTTGTGTGAGTGGATGGACTTAACCGTAGGGAGAATGAACTTCAATTGCGAAATTCTGGTGTTAATGATAAAGGTGCTAAGTTTAATAAGTTAATATTGAAAGAATACGTAGATTTAGTATCACATAAATAGTTCAAAAGCAAAACTCGCGTGAGATTAAAAAACTTGAAACTAAAGTATGTCGTAAGCACGCACTATATTCCTTTTAAAGAAACGCGCTATGATGTTTCATTGGCTAAAAAGGTATGACCAATGAATACAATCCCTGTTATCTCCTTCCGTGTAGTATAATCGCATTTTTTGTGTTTCTTATGCGTTCAAGTTTCATATGATAATACTTATTTAAAGGTGATTTGGCTGGAAGGAAGTATCATTTTATTGTATTAGTTATACGGGAAATGCGAAACTCTATAAACAATATCAGTAAAGTTTACCTGATGCCTTTTTACAATGTGACACGATATGACAACACCGAGTGTAACACTAAAGTCACGATTTTACCCGTCTGTCTTTCCTTTTACCTACTGACACTCTTCGTATACAACATTCATGTAACATAATATGCAATGTTAAACACTTATTTGGTGTTCCTCTATCTTTATATTGAGAGGAATTAGAACAATGCATATTCCCTTTTTTGCCAGCCAATGTTTATTTTGTAAAATATGTACATTGGTGAAAGTATTATGTAAACATGTGTTATGAGCAAAGTTGTTTGATACACGTCGCCACAAACACCGACAACAACAGCCAACTTCAAAAGCAATTTGACAGCTCAAAGTCCCGCTTTTGGTATTCCGCATGCGTTTAGACTTAGTGCATGTGTTTTCCATTCAATAAAATGTTAATAATACAACTTAAAATTGTTCTGCTGAATATGTACCCAGGGCAGCATTGTATATTTATACAATCTAATAAAAATATTATTTAAAAATATAAAATATTAGTAAAAAAAATCTATAAAATTTCCAAAGTAAATACGCGTTAAATATTAATCATATGTTTGATTGTATATATGTTTATACAACGCAAGTTATTATATATAAGAAAGAAAACTAAACATAACAATAATGGAAACTGGGATAATGCTTAAGTACATGTCAAAGCTCAGATTTACAATAGTCCAGAATTACAATTCAAAATGAATAAAACAGAATATGAATTGAAAAACAAATACATCATTTAATTGCTAACTTAAATAGTATCTAAATTACAATGTTCTGTGGCATGATGAAAGTATATAGTAGTATCAATATACTATTTCACAGTAAACAATATGTCAATACCTTAAAAAGGGCAGGGACAATCAAAAGGGGTAAGGAACATAAAATGGGTAGGGGAAATAAAACGAAATTGGTAGAAAAAATAAAAAGGGTAACGTGAAATAAAAGGGAAAAGAGAAAAGAGCGAAAAAAAGGGGGCGAGAAATAAAACAGGGAGTTGGAAAAATAAAGGTCGATGGTTATAAAAAAAATACAAGGAGAGCGGTAGCGAAATTATTGAATTACAAATGCTGTTCATGAGGAAGCTGTTAAGGGTGTTGCAGATAACCATTTATTCATTCCATTGGCAACGCATCGGTATTTTGACACATTGAAAAAACAGTAATGTAAACTGTTCTACCACGGGCATCACATTTCAACAGAATATGAGATTTGTCAGATGCGCGGGTATAGAGAAGCTCAAGCCCTCATGGCCACACAACTAGCGAAACCCTAAATCAATAGAATAATGGTTATTGAGACTCTGTTATAGGAGATGGCACTGTTACGAACGTCATTAGAATGTGGCAACCCGGATTAACATGTTTTGAAAGATGGCTACTACTGCTTTAAACACGTTAAGTATTTACACAATTAAGCGCGACTTACGTTTTACACACAATACATGAACTTAAATACGGCAAGAAATAGAAATTGTTTGAGATGTGATCCTGTGATTCCATAGATATGTATGTATTCTCTCAATTTTTAACGGGTGAAATGCTATAGGTTTAGCTTAAGTATATAAATTCCCATTTTCAAATGCAAGGGTAAACTTTATGTAATATTTATCCAGATAAATAAGACAGGACATGCAGACGCTAACATATAAATGTTAATTTATTAGCTGTTCAATATAAACATGAACATCAAAATAACTTCGAACCGTTCGCATTATCCGTATCACTTGCATTTTGTATGCGAAATAACACCGGACCGAGTCGATCCGGATATGCGGTGTGGACGAACACTAGCTGCAGTGTGAGATTAGTCGTAGTGTGACTCGGCTTAAGCAGCAATGTGATGGATGTTAAGTCGCACTGCGACAGGGCTTACACTGCAAAGTGACTGGACTTTTGTTGCATAGTGACTGGACTTAACATTCAGTGTGACTGAACTGAAGCTACATTGTGACTGGACATAAGCTGCAGTGTGACTCGACTTAAAAAGCCATGTGACTGGACATAAGCTACAGGGTGACTGAGCTTTAGCTGCAGTGTGACTTGACTTAAAAAGCCATGTGACTGGACATAAGCTGCACTGTGACTCGGCTTAAATTGCAGTGTTACTTTACCAAGCTGCAGTGTGACAGAACATTATCTTCTATTGTTCAATAGCTATTTTGTACGCCCATAATGTTGGTTGAGTGGCATTGCCAACAATAAATGTCTATCAAAAACCCGTGTTAGGTTAAAGTACATAAAGAACATTCTGTATGGTAAATATGTACAATACACTTTCCAATGCAACGCTTTCTGACGATTGACTGGCTAGAAGGAACGACCTATCAAATACAAGCCCTGTTACCTATTTCCGTGTAGTATTGTTGCATAATTATTTGATTCTTACGCGTTCAAAGTGGAAAATAATGTTTTAATTATAAGGTGATTATGATGTATCAGCTTACTGTATATGTTATCACGATAATAGGAAACGTGACACGCACGGAATTAGGGTGAGGTTACTTTACATATTCTCGCAATGTGGAACTCTATAAACAATACAAGGCGATACGTTACGATCTCATCCGCTAGTATTCTGTCGTCACCTGACCAATTGCGTATATAAGACATAATATAACATGCAACGCAAAATACTCCATTAGTTAATTCCTCCTTTATATAGACACGTAGAAAAACAACACAGTTTCCCTCTTTGTAAGTAGTAACAATGTAACATTGAAAAAATATTCAAGTAAACTCACAATTGTTTCGATACACGTCGCAAGTGGGTCGCGAATTCACGCTAACAACAAATAACTAACTTCAATAATATTTTTACAACGCAAAAGTCCAGCTTGCGATATTGTGCTTTTGTTTAGATTGCGTGTACTTTTCATTGGATATTTGTTAATAATTCCAATTGATATTTTCCCACTAAAAGTGTCACTAGGACAATTTTGTATGATTATAACAACTTATATTTAATAAGTTTATAAACAAATTGAATTTGTGTTCAGTTGTCAAAATTAATTCGCGCTTAATAATGATCATATGGTTGGAAATGTAACACCATATGAGTCGTCGATACACCTTTCACTGAATTTACCTATTTCTTTCACAATGCAGAGCAACAGAAACACAGAACCCTAAACATACACATGATTGCAAGTGCGCTAACTGCTTGATCAGTAGATGGAAATATTTGTTCAGTGGTTTAAAATGTTTTAGGACATGTCAAACCTCAGATTTACAGAATTGCTCTTTAGTTGAAAATAAATAACATGCATTGAATGACAATAAATTTATTTATTTACTTATTCGTTTAATAATGTCATAACCAACACGATTCAGAGGCATGATACAAATGTAATATTTGTAGTTGCTCGTTAATAAGATGTCAACACATAACATTATTTAATCACGCATTTGCTTCATAAAGAAACTGTTTATTTCGGTCTGATATCAAAACCACATATGTATTTCAACGCATTAAGTAACTAATTAAATCACTGATTTAAACATTTCTAACACGGGCATAGTTCAACAAATGATAACCTGAACGTATAATTGCAAATAAATAGGTACGTTGTGTACCACTCCATCGTTATTAACACTTCCTGGTTTACTTCCGGTTAAATTCGCAGAAATACGGGCCTTTTCAATAGCGAAGAAAAAGTATTTACAACGATTGAACAATTTATAACATTTGCATTTGACATGATACATTTAAAACTGTAAAAAATACGCATATAATCGCAAAAAATCACAATAATACCTCGGCTAATACACCCCAATTTCCTACCAAAAGCTTCTTTGAAGTGTTTGAGAATGAGACTTTCAGCCAAAATGGCGGATCATGGTCGGCGGCAACAAGGGGAAAACAGCTGCTTTGGGCAAACACGGGCAGCAACAGTGAGTACGAATTGCCTTAAACATGGTTGGATTACGAGCTTTACTCCCTTTATCATATGCAGCCCATGCTGTGCCAATGATTAAAAGGAATATCAAATGAAGTTGATAGTTGTCTGAACTTTCAAAACGAAGTAAGTACGATTCAAACTATGATTTGGAACCATCATCTCGGAAAATTAAAGGAATATATCATAAATTCATTAACCTCCATGCTAGATGTCTATAAAATAGTATTCTGATAAGTGTTATCTCGGAAGAAAGAGACGAAACCTGTTAACGTAACTTTCTTTCGAGGAAATCTCGACATCAATCTCAATATACTATTTAGACCGTTACACTGAGAACTTCCCTTCAGTTCTAGAAAGCTCCGTTGGACACATTTTCATGTCATTACAAAATATCCACACGAGATGTTAACGAATGTGAGCACCCTTTGCCACATTACAAACGCTTACACCAAGTACATACATCCAGCAAGGTGAGCATTGTACACCGAGCCAAAATTATCCAAGATGTCCGAGTTGCCGCCGATTCATTCTCAAATTGGGATACCATCATGCTTGGGAGCCGTATAATTAACATCATACTTTTGTAAACGAACTCATAGTTTGCCCAAGCTAGCAATTTACACCATTCCTATGCAAAGTCAGCAATGTCACGCGTTCCTCGCAACCAATCAAACAACTCAAACACTGCTGTATTACAAGACAATGTACAGAACACTGCTTCACCTTTACTTAAGCGCAGGAAACAGAAAGAAAACAATTACCATCACCTTTCCGGTAGAGGGTAAGGAATCCTCGCGCATACGCACTTAGAAGGGAACCCTCAAACTGCCAGTAGGAAACGACCCAGCATCATTTCCTAGCAGCCTCGATCAACGACAATGGGACGAATCGGGACCCAGAAACTCACCTAACCCGTGAAGCGCTTACTAGGCTTACGGGGAAAGACATTGTCCCTCTTACCTGAATAACAGGAACATAAAATTAGTATGTGTAAATAATATTGCTGCAATTTTTTAAAGCTTTATAACATCTAACTGGCCACAACTCATAAAAAGAGGGTTTAATATACATAAATGTTCGTCAGGGTCTGTAGATTTCAGAACAAGATGTCGTTTTTCTGGAAATTGCTGGAGGGCTTAGAAATCCAAGACGGCGCCCAAGATGGCCGCCGATTTATGATTCAATTACTAATAAAGATGAATTGAATACGTCTATTTAACACCTATATGTACTGACTTTTATATCTGATCGAAGTAAACCATTGATATAGGGCTTCTACCAAACAGATCATCAAGGTCACCAAAGGTCAAGGTCAAGGTCATTTCATGGTCAAAATGGAAAAATAAACGAAAATTTGAGTATTGACATATCATTTTATTTTTTTAATTCAAATGCTTTACATTTGCTGTGATAACTCTTTATTATATAGCCACATTTACAAGCTTCATTTTAAACAAAAGTAAATGCCTAAAATTGTGTTGGTAACCATGGTAACCAAGACTACATACGTTATTTGGCCATTTTCCTGGTTCGTGGAAAGTCATTTGGCATTATAACCATCAAGTTTAATAAGTTTGCTTTTAATCTTTAATAAATACTTAAAGACTTATCGAGACAAATGTAAAGAACAGCTATGCAGTGTTCCATGTATCATATTTATTGAACAATCAAATCTAACCTGGTGTTATGGCTTGATACAGACTCATAAACGTTATTTACAAATGTTGTAAATTATGAGGTTTTACATTGTATTTACTAATACAAATGATGCAAATAACAAATTATGTTTTCAAGTTACAAACACTGAAAAACAACTCCTGTAAACCAGAAAGTGACTGACTGTCAAACGTCCTACTTGTTGCTTTCGGAAGTCGTGCAATCCTCGTTGACTCGGCTGGCGCACTGCTGACCAACCTGTCTGTCATCGCATGAGTCGTCCTTTTACCATCAACTGTTCGCTCATTCAGATTCCAGTTATCAGCAACTGCCACTACAAGCTTCCCCCTTTGGTCTCTAGGTAGTATATTGTCTGGTACAATACCACCAGAGTCTGTTTTTTGTGTGATGCAATGTTCTGTTGGGCTGCTGATGTCAAGAATAACCGAAGATCTGGATATGAGATGGAATAAACAATAGAGTACATATCTTCAATCAAATGGCGGCTGCCAAACTCGTTGTTGAGGTGTATCTCTAAGCCCAGGTGTTTAGGGTATGGGTTTTACGTGACAAGTGTAGTTAGGTCACAAGCAACAGCTAGACATCTTGTAATGGTCCTCTCAGAAGCTTCCTTGTAGCATTTTTGTAATGCAACCAACACACTGCCTTGTAAAGAAGAGGCTCCACAAACTGCTTCTGATCTGACAATTTGATTTCTTCTGGAGCGTAAAAGAAGTCATCAAATTTAGGATTATTCTCTATAATTCGTCTTCTCAAAATACCCATCGCTTTATGAACTACATCTTCATCTGTGTCGTCCTCTGATATTGTAGAGAAGATGATGGTATGGTTATTGAAGAATTAGATTTAGTACAGATACAAGACAGAGATAGAAATTTAAAGTTAGTGAAAGATATGATTTTAGAAGGTGTAAAACCTACATGGCAAGAAGTCTCAAAATATGATGTTGAAGTAAAGTATTATTGGGCAAGACTGGATTCATTGGTAGTAAAGAATAATGTGTTATACAGGAAATGGGAAGATACAAATTGTAAGGAGAAGTTTAAGTTATTAATTTTGATACCAAGGTCACATAGAGAGGACGTACTTAAACAGTTACATAACAATAAAACAGCAGCTCACTTAGGTGTTAAGAAAACCCTTAGGAAGGTTCGAGATCGTTATTTCTGGTATGCTTTGAGAAAAGATGTAGAAAACTGGTGTAATACTTGTGATGTTTGCAATAGTAGAAGAGGTATTTTGCGGAAACCTAAAGCTCCTTTGACCACATATAATGTTGGTTATCCAAATGAAAGGATTGCTATTGATTTTATGGGTCCATTTGTCAAAACAAAAAGTGGAAATAAATATATGATGGTTGTAGGAGATGTATTTAGTAAATGGACTGAGTGTTATGCTATTGAAAATTTAGAATCTTGTACTGTTGCTAAAACCTTAATGAATAAATATATAAGTAAATGGGGATGTCCATTAATTTGTCACACTGACCAAGGAAAAAGTTTTGAGTCAAAGTTATTTTTAGAAGTATGTCAACTATTAGGCATAGGAAAACAAGATCTTCTCCTTTTCATCCTCAAGGAAATGGTTTTATAGAAAAACACAATTCTACCATTATCAACATGCTCTCACCTTATGTTTCTTCAAATCAAGATGACTGGGATGAACACATTGATTTAGTACTCATGTCCTACAGGTCATCTGTTCAGTCAGTCATCATCAGGATTTTCACCAGCAATGTTACATCTTGGTAGAGAATTAAGGTTACCAGTTGACATGATGTTTGGTGCCACTGAAAAAAGATGAAGCTGAAATAGAACATTCAAAAACAATATGTCACAGATTTAGAAAAGCGATTGCTCATTATTTATGATATGGCTAGAAATAACATGGATATTGCTAAAGAAAGCATGAAAGTAAACTATAATGTTCATTTAAATTACAAAATCTATTATGAAAATGACTTGGTATGGTATAACCATCCTGTGAAAAAGAAGGGACTTAGTAGTAAATTTCTTAGACCATGGTCTGGTCCTTCTAAAATTATAAACAAAGTTAATGATATTCTTTATAGAATTAAAACCGGCCCAAGGACAAAAGCAAAAATTGTCCATCATGATAGACTTAAACCTTATAAAGGAAAATTAATACCTGATTGGTAGTGGAATGTGATCTATAGCTCATGTATCTTGATCTAAAACGAATGAAAATGAAACATTAAAATACTGTGCAACCTAAAATATATATATATATATATATATATATATATATATATATATATATATATATATATATATATATATATATATATATATATATATAGGAATGATATTTTGTTTACAGCAAAAGTTTCGATGCGGGTTATGCGAGGATTTATTTTTCCCTGCCCAGAGACCCTGCCTTGCGCATCTCAAAGAACAACACAGTGGAATAAGTTTCACGTGCAAGTTGTGTCGGAAAATCTTCAGAAGAAACGATAACCCTCCACCAATGTCGAGCCACAAAAGACGATTTTTATCAATTTAACCAGCTCAACGAAAATAAGGGGCAAGATGCGGAGAGAGATATGGAGATATTTATGAAGAAAGCTACGGAGGATTGGTGTGTAGACATAGAGAAGAAAAAGATAGAAGAAAAAGAAAAGTTGAATGTTTATTGGAGGAATTGGAGGTGAGCGAGGACGATGAAAATGAGACTGATACTTTTGAAAGTTTCCAGAAAATGAGTTTGGAGAGCGAGGTTTTATTATATGAACTAGATCAATTGGAAAGAAAAGAAATAGAATCAGAAGAAAACAGGAAGAAGGAAGAAAAACAAAAGAAGGAAGAAGAAGAAATGAAAAAGAAGAATGATGTAATTATGAAGGAAGAAGAGAGGTAAAGAAGAAGGAAGCAGAAATGAAAGAAGAGCAGAAGAAGAAGGAATAAAAACTTAAGAAGGAAGAAGCAGAACTGAAAAAGAAAAATGATGTAATTATGAAGAAAGAAGAGAGGAAAAAGAAGAAGGAAAAAGAAATGAAAGAAGAGCAGAAGAAGAAGGAATAAAAACTTAAGAAGGAAGATGCAGAACTGAAAAAGAAGAATGATGTAATTATGAAGGAAGAAAAGAGGAAAAAGAAGAAGAAAGAAGAAATGAAAGAAGAGCAGAAGAAGAAGGAAGAAAAACTTAAGAAGGAAGAAGCAGAACTGAAAAAGAAAAATGATGTAAAGGAAGAAAAACTTAAAAGCGGAAGTAGTTCGGGAAAAGGAGCAGGAAGAAAAGAAGAAAGAAGAAAAAACATCTGAAAAACGGAAAAATATTATTGAAACCGAAAACATAAACAGAAGACAAAAACTATACATGCTGGACACAACAGACGAAACTATCGTTAATGTGGAAGAACTGGTCGAGGTAGAGGCAAAAATCCAGGAGCTTAGAAGGATGAGGAGGACCTTGGTGGCCGAAAGGACCGAGTGCACGGCTTACCATGAGGGAGGTTACCTGTACGAAATACAGACATTCACAAGAAAATACAAAATATAAAAAGTGCAATAACAATATATAATTAAAAAGTGTTTTTGTTTGTGTTAGTATTGTGTTGTTATAAAAAAACATTAATATATTTTAATTGTTTAAATAACTGTTTAAAGTTTTAATATTATTCATATATTGGAACATATTGTTTAAATGACATTTTTCTGTTTTATGTGTTGTATAATATGTCATTAAATAATTGTCATAATAGCATTTTATGTGTGATATTATTATATTATTATTGATAGCATTATCAAAGTTTTGTCACAAGGTCATTTTGTTCATGTAAATATTATGTGGCATCATAAATGTTGACACATTTTCTTTTAGTTTTTTTAAATATATTGTAACATTTATTCAAAATACATTTTATGTCATTGTAATTTATGTAATTTAAAATAGTATACTTACCTTATGGTTGATGTGTTGTCCACAAGAATTGGGACAATTCTTGAAAGGTGAGGGTACTGCTAGGCCGTTACCCCACCCAGTTGTTATTGTATTGCTTAATTTAAATAAGGTTCGTTTCCGATTAGATATAATAATCACAGTAAGAATTTATATGTAACATTAAAGATAAATATCTTATTAATTTATTTAAAGTCATACCATTGTTAAACTTGTGTATTTGTCAACGATTTAACTTATTATTGTTGTTCGCGCTTGCATCCTATTCATTCATTAAAATCCGCCATTTCGTATGACGTTCATTGGTAGGTATTTTTACTTTAACGGTCGTCACATGTCATTGACGTCACGACGGTTTTAGTATAAATAGCGGGGTCAAACGTAAACAAGTTTCACTTTCGAATACAGCTTAAACGGAGAAAGATCAAAATTGAAAAGATACTTTAACTACTACAGATTAATATTAACATTTAAAAAGGGTTTGAAAAGTCGTGAGATGCAGGTACGAATATTTGTATTATTGTTTGTATACGATATTTTGATATATGTTTTTATGACAATGAACATAATGATGAAACTGAAAGTAAAAGTACAGAAACTTCTATAACCTTTGTTTTCTTTGTTATACGGCATAACAGTATTGCAAAGTGGGTTGCGATGCCTTATTACATTTCGGGTTGAGAGTAACAACCCGTTATGTAATAAAACCCCTAAATGGTATAAATTGTCCGATGTCCGATAAAGTCCGAGATTTGTTCGAATATTGTTTCATGTTTATAAAAAAAAAGGTAGGAATTGACTATTCACCCGACCTTCGTTCTTATACATTTCATCAAACAAACATAAATGTAATAAATTATTACTTGGTGGTTGCGATGCATTATTACATATCGGGATGACAGTAAAAGTTATTCAAACGATCTGCGAAAATATTTAACCAGGTTTTCCGAAGGAAAAAACTGGTTATTAGATTGGCGAATGCGGGCGGGCTGGCTGGCTGGCGGGCTGGCGGGCTGGCGGGCTGGCTGGCTGGCGGGCAGGCGGAATAAGCTTGTCCGGGCCATAACTATGTCGTTCATTGTCAGATTTTAAAATCATTTGGCACATTTGTTCACCATCATTGGACGGTGTGTCGCGCGAAATAATTACGTCGATATCTCCAAGGTCAAGGTCCCACTTTGAGTTCAAAGGTCAAAAATGGCCATAAATGAGCTTGTCCGAGCCATAACTATGTCGTTCATCGTCAGATTTTAAAATCATTTGGCACATTTGTTCACCATCATTGGACGGTGTGTCGCGCGAAATAATTACGTCGATATCTCCAAGGTCAAGGTCACACTTTGAGTTCAAAGGTCAAAAATGGCCATAAATGAGCTTGTCCTGGCCATAACTATGTCATTCATTGTGAGATTTTAAAATCATTTGGCACATTTGTTCACCATCATGGGACGGTGTGTCCCACGAAAGAATCACGTCAATATCTCCAATGTCAAGGTCGCCACGACTAAAAATAGATTTAAAAAAAAAAATTACAAAGGGGGTTAATTTTTTTTGGTCATTTCAAAAGTTCAGTTTGAGTTTTCTCCCTTTATCAGAATTTTTTTTCACAATGAAAACCTGGTTTTGTGACAATTTTGTCCCTTGTTTCATATTTAAATATAGCGACTGACCAAATCATTTACGACGACATACATGCGTTTTCTATCTGACTTAATTCGTCGCTCATCGTGCATATATTTGTAAAGCGTCTGTACTTTCAGTTTCTATTAAGATGCGAAAAATAAAAATGTCTAAGAGAGTTAGAAAGACGTGAGCGATTGTTGCGACAAAATATCAGTTGACAGTTACAAAGATATCAGTTAACATCAGTTTTTTTTATTTATTTAAAGTTTATAGCATTGACAGTTTCAAGGATTAATGTTATGAAAAATCAGTTTATTTAAGTTAATTATGATAGTTTACAGTTTTATTGAATCAATTCAAGTGTGCAGCTTCTGAATCAACAGAAATGACTTTAAGTTATGCACTTTAATAACTCATTTCACCCTATTTCAAGAATGAAATCCCCCTGTTTTTCAAAATCAATGGGTGAAAACCCCGTTTCCCAAATAATTACCTGGGGCACTGTATAAACCATTATATATACACGACAATAGCCTTATAATTCCTATGATAGCCCACAATCTTCGACATAATTCTACGTCGAATACACAGTGTATTCTAACTTCTAAAAGTGTAAACGTAATGTTCAAATTAAAGTAAGTAAATTGTAGTCTGTAATCAGCCAGTGCTCATTTTCGAAATATAAGTAAACACGCAAATGCACTATGGATACTTGTAGATCAAAACAATTAACCCGTTCTTACCTGTAAATTTACTTAAAACTTAAAACGTCCTTGCCTGCATACGTTCTGCTCAATAAAACGGGTCGTATTTGAGGACTTTGTACCTAAATCACTAGTTGCAATAATACAACTCCCAGCTATTGACTCCCCGCGTCGCTCGTATGTACTCATTAAAGCTCAGAGCATTCAAGAAAAACTACCTAACTCACCTGCTCGTTATCATTGTGTTTAGGTTGCAATATACTAAATCAACGTACACACCAACACCCCGGCCAACGTACACACCAACACCCCGGCCAACGTACACATCAACACCCAGGCCAACGTACACATCAACACCCCGGCCAGCGTACACACCAACACCCCGGCCAACGTACACACCAACACGCCGGCCAACGTACACACCAACACCCCGGCCAACTTACACACCAACACTCCGGCCAACGTACACACCAGCACCCCGGCCAACGAACACACCAACACCCCGGCCAACGTACACACCAACACCCCGGCCATCGTACACACCAACACCCCGGCCAACGTACACACCAACACCCCGGCCAACGTACACACCAACACGCCGGCCAACGTACACACCAACACGCCGGCCAACGCTCACATCAACACTCCGGCCAACGTTCACACCAACATCCCGGCCAACGTACATACCCGATCAGTGGAATAAGTGTCACGTTATATGCAGAATCTGGTGTTTTTTCGAGTTATATTTTAGTGAATATAATTAAGTTATTAACAATTATGTTAGTTTTTGTTGTTCAACCCTTTTAAACGCTTTAGGAAAGACCGACAGACAAACAAACAGACAGACAGACAAGTTCACTCCTATATACCGGTATCCCCCCCTAAACTTCGTTTGTGGGGGTATAATAAGGTCGTTTTATTTGTTTATTTTTCACATTCAAATGATTGGAGTGGACATACTAGTATATGAAAAGTTCGTTATATATTTGAAGACAGATTAATTTGCCATTGATGTGGTTTTGTTTCTTAAAGGGATCTTTTCACGTTTTGGTAAATTGACAAAATTGAAAAAAGTTGTTTCAGATTCGCACATTTTCGTTTAAGTTATGACATTTGTGAGGAATCAGTAATACTGAACATTTACCATGGTCTAATATAACCATTGTATGCATCTTTTGACGATTTAAAAACCTGAAAATTATAAAGCGTTGCAACGCGAACCGATTGAATAATTTGGAGAGTTCTGTTATTGTCGTTTAATTTTGTGAAACTACGAAGTTTGCTTATATAAAGTATAAAATACGTCAGTTATACATACTTGGCAGGATGGTCGAGCGGTGTAATTGGTTTTTACTTCAGGACTCCGGGGATCACTGGTTCGAGCCCTGATGAGGGCTACATTTTTTTCCTTTTTAAATTTTATTCTTGATTTTTTACTTGCGCTTTTTCAGTCCAATGGTTACATTTATCATTATAAAGCATTTACTGACAATCTTCAAAACATGCCAAAATCTGTTAAAAGGCCATAACACAACATAACATAACATTTATTCGGCATTAAATAGCATATTGTAAATTCATAGCCTATACACAGTATGTGTTTGAGATAGCAAAGACATAGTACATGTATTTGAGAAGTACAACACGAAAGAAATTTCAAAATTGTTCAATTTCACAGACTTAGTTAAGTAACACTATTACGTAATGCTTATGCTTAAATTGCAAAAAATAATTAGTAGATTTATTTAATCAGTTAGCATTAAACATATGTAGATTGAATATTCTAATTGATAATGATAACAAAACAATTACCTTAAGAATATTCTAATTGATAATGATAACAATACAATTACATTTTCAAATTTGGAAAATCATACAAAGAAGTGATCTTCTTCATTACAAATAGTGAACATAATATAAAATAATCGCACAAGTTGATTACTTTAACTCTATCCAATACAGTCATTCGATCACCTTAATATTTGTAACAGAAGGCAAAAGGAAATAATAATCATAGTTAATACGATTCGCTTACTATTGTATCTGTTTTAATAGACATACAAAAATGATGGCGTTAACAGCATATATTTTACACTACGTGTATTGTATAATACTAAATGTTCTTGGCGGCATGTTTCACAACTGCGTCATTCCGATATGAAACGTCAGTATCGGTATACTATAAAAGACCCACAGTTTCCACTACTGCGTCAAAGGTACCAAAACCATTTCATAAGAAACAGAATAGTATGTGAATAATTAAGTATTATTTTTAGTATTCTAGAATGCGTGTTCCACTGTGGATCATCTTAGCGAAACACAACGAATTAAAACAAATATTGTGGATAATAACTGTGAAAACACATTAATTCGTACAAAAAAATCAAATTAATTTATTATCATGAATATAATATTTAATATGTATTATCTTACCCCGCCTGAGAAAATAAGAGGCCTTTTCTTATGTATAACGTTAATAAAACATATACCTTCCCCTCATTGACTTCTCCATAGAGCATTAGTTATAGACTAGTTAACTTTTAAAAGAAATATTAATTCGAGTTATTCAAGTTCTATCCTTTTCGTATGCCAGTTTTATTTAAAATTGAGTTAAATATATATAATAATGTTTAATTGACACTGACATATGTAGAAGACTAATGAATTGATCTTCCTGTTTGAGTAAGCTTAGCTACATAGCGGTTTACATACAATAGAAATGGGCCTTGCTCTGTAAAAAGGGGTTTAATGCATGTGCGTAAAGTGCCGTCCCAGATAAGCCTGTGCAGTCCACACAGGCTAATAAGGGACGACACTTTGCGCCTTTATGATATTATTCGTTTCAAGAAAGTCTCTTCTTAGCAAACATCAAGTTTAGGCGGAAAGTGTCGTGCCTGATTAGCCTGTGCGGACTGCACATGCAAATCTTGGACGACACTTAACGCACATGCATTAAACCCCCTTTTCACATAGCGTGGCTCATATGTTTTATTGAACATATCGTACTGAAACAGACGCCATGACTACTAAACTGACTGTTCAGGTCTAGTGAAACATTACGTCGGGCCAGTGAACATTCAGTTATGTATACAGTCGGTCTCGTATAAACTTCACATGTTACTCTAATTGTATAATTATACATGCTTCTGCATTATAAAAATAGTTATGAACACTGATTAAATGTTAGGATGTTATATTATTATTATTATCCTCGATTCAGCAAAAGCAGGGCCTTAATCAAACATAAATAGTTGTTAATTTTTACTAAGGTTAAGTTGAACAAAAAAATGGTTGAAAATATCAAAGCTGTAATACAACGATATTAATAAAATATTATTTCAAGTTATTGATTACTCGACGTTGTCGCAAATTGACTAGCGAATAATTCTAATCAGTGCTACAAATTGATTATACGATCATTAATTGTTTAATTTTTGCAATGTTACGTTTTCCTTGACGTGAATTTAAAATGAGTTGCACACTGAAGGCATCTTTCAAACTTCCATTCTTAACGTAGTACTACTTGTCTGTTACTTTTAGATACATGTATTCGAGGTTACTGCTATGTTTTTATTAACGTCGTTACTTGGTACACATCGAGCGTAAATTATAGTTTTCAATTATGGCATGTAAATGTGTTTCATCATCCTGATGTAAGTTAGGCAATTGCAATATAAAGGACCGACTTGTTCGTAAAATTGTTCACAAGTAGCCTACAGTAGACCTACATTTCATTAAACACAGAGTACGCATACAATTACAACAGTGATTAAATCAAAAAAGTCTCGCTCTGTGAAAAGGGGGTTTAATGCATGTGTGTACATTTTCGTCCATTATTAGCCTGTGCAGTCCATACAGGCTAATAAAGGGCGACACATTCCGCATGTATATTTTTAATTGAAGAAAGTCTCTTCATGGCAAAAATCCAGTATAGCCATTAAGAGTCGTCCTTGATTAACCGTTGCCGACTTCTAATAGCACAGAGTTGTGCAACCATTTTTTTGTATTAACTCCCTTGAACAACATTTTTTGGGGTAAACTCTGCTTATAAACAATTGTATTCAATAACTTTTTCAATTCTGGATACAAAATGTATAATGCATCAAGACTAAGTACCTTTTATTTTTTCAATTTAATATAAAATATTATCATATACTGTAATAGGAATTTGTTTCAAATGAGTGTTACTTATTTATTCGCTTAATAAATAATCAGTATTTGACCGACGTAAACCTTTACCTAAAAGTATCGAAACTGTTTCGCACCTATTTATAGAATGTTCCGGTTTTTACTCCCCTCAATAAAATTGTTATATATTTGTTAAATATTGCCTCAGAATCAAAAATCACTCTTTCTGAAAAGATATTTAGTTTTTTTTTATTTTAAAGCAGATAGTGCTGGACATAATTACACAATTTTAGTGATCTTATCTATTTCCAGATTTGTTATTTGGCATTTGCAAAATCAAACAAAACATCATAAAAAACAGTTTAAAGTTATCGATAGTCTTACTATGTTTTTGCCATTATTTAGATTTAGAATTTTTGTTGATTTTAAAAGATTGAATTACCCTCAATTTGTTGAATCATGCGGATTGTATGATATTATCGCCCCTGTTAATAATGAACTTGTTTTCGGGGCAGATAGTTTTGTTGAATTTTATGTTAAAAGATTTAAACTGTAATTGTATTACTTTTGAACATGATTGATGTCCCATTCAGCCAGGAAATGTTGAAACTCCTGGGAACTGTAATAGGTAACGCCATCAGAGACTAATCTCTCTGGTGCTGTTTAAAGTGATATTATGGGCATTTTTCACTGTTGAATTGAGCTGAAAAAAATTAACAGGTCAAAAGAGTTAGTTAAAATGTGGTTACTTACCAATTATCTACTACTCGTCTTTCTACCATTTGTATATAAAACATATATTTTATATTCGATATTTACATGACTCACCCAGTCCTGTAAGCCGAAATGATCCGTAAAACAAAATTGTGTCTTTGTGTCGTATGGACGAATCTGCACTAAAACTAAATTTAGCCTCACATCGTACATGCATGATCAGTTGTCAAACGAAAGTACGGTTGATATACAAATGCATAATTTTTCTCTTTCCGGGATATTGTTTTAGTATGTTGATGCTGCATTAACAAATATAAGTGTATACGAAGTGAAAACACCAAAAATAAACAACGGTTGCGATAGACACCTATAAACTGTTAGATGCCCATATCACTTTAATTTACCCAGTTCAAAGTATTTTGAGCAATAGTCACAGGCGAAAAGGTAGTCTTGACGATTAAATGTAAATACATCAGTGCCAACAGCCTGCCAAGGATAGAGAGGAAGTGGCTCTTTGATGATTGAACTTCTGGGATCCAAACAAATTGGGCAATTGAGAACTTACTGTGCTGATATATGCGGTCAGAACATGTTTTTATAATATTTTTCAATGGTTGATAATTAAGGTGCTAAACGCATTGGACTGCGAACACCGTCACATTATTGATGTATATGCCTACTGTAATTGATTGTACCATCCATACAGTCAGTGGTTTAAAGAATTTAAATTTCTTATTCATTGTTTGTTTGTTTTGTAATATGTTAATCACATATTACTTGTCTGTATATAATAATAAATAGTTTAAATTTATTCAATTTAAACATCAACATGTGTCGCCTGCAGTACAGATTTAATACTTTATTGAGCGCTTCATTTGTCTTTGTATATAACCCCCGCTAGAATGTACGGTAGTGTATGGAGTCGCTATCGACTTTTGTGTTTGAATAGGTTTACTGTATGGATGGCAAAATTATTCGAATATTCAATTGAATGGTCAGCATTCGAATAACAGAATTGAAATTCGCATATTCGCATTACTTTTCAAACGTTATTGCCCTTACATTTAATGACCTGCAAGCCGCTTACTTAATCACTCAAAATCACTTGGGATTAACATGTTTGATGTGATGTTCTTCGTGTCAAACTCGGCCCTTATCAACGTTGATTGCGCAATGCAATATACACACTCTAAAAAAGGCTCCGAACTGTTGTTTGTCAATGGGGTGCCAATTAACGGTTTCAATTGACTGGCGAAAAATAATTAAGTTTCTGTGCCCACAGTATGAACAGCCATTAAAATGGGTGAATTACTCAAATTGCGAAATGCAATATACACACTCTAAGAAAGGGCCCGAACTGTTGTTTGTCAATTAGGTGCCAATCAAGGGCTTTAATTGACCGGCAAATAATAATTTAGTTTCTATGATAACAGTTTTAACAGACATTAAATATTGAATTACTCAAATTTAACATATGATATAAATTCAAAAATCATTAACGGGATAATTTAAATCTAAAAATGCCACCAGCCCCTTCGGAAGTATGGAAATACTCAAATACCTATATATAGTGTATTCTAGGTCTTTTGTAGATAAGAAGACCGAAACGTGTAATGTGTGTAAAGTTAGTTTTACATATGCGCTGTCTAATATGCGAATATTCGATTGAATGGATTTGCGAGCATTCAAATAACGATATAGGTATTCGATGCCATCCCTAGTTTACAGGTAGTGTACAAGGCATGTAGTGCAATTAATGCTGATATTATATTTGCTGTTGTTCTTTTTCTTTCTGCTTTTAGGTTGACGGCGGCCATTTGGTGGCGTAAAGGACACCGGGGCTGTCATCCTGCGAGCAGAAAGGAGAAGACTATTGTTTTTTTCCGTAATGGATGTGTTATCTTTCTTTGTATATAGTATATGACATCATTTCTGTTTCATGGTCGTCCTGTATACAGTTATGTAGAACGACTTACTAACTTTTCTTTTATCAATGGATTATTTATTTTTATCTAGTCTTTTAGTAATTATTAGCCTTAATGACATATGTCACGTTTATCAGGCTGTGCTTGTTTTAGGGGCCTGAAGGGAGACAGTGGTTGTCCACCACGGTCTCGCGAAAGGTTCTTAAACCAGCCCCGCCATAGACTACGGATGTCAGCGGGCGGTTGGCGGCTTTTTCCGGATCAGGAAGCCCGAGCCTTGTTATCTGAGGGAACGCCGCCACCTGCTTGCGCTTCCTTTGTTTTTCCATTTTGTGTCTTTGATTGTTTTATTTTTTATAACATTTCATCGTTAGTTTTAAGATGCGTGACATATTTCCAATTATTATATTATTTTATTAATCCATTGGTATACTAACATTGCCCGATACATTTAAGGTTGGTGGAACTGTTTTGTTTAAAGACTGTAATATTTATTATACATGAGATATATCTGATTGTTTAACAACTGTGATATCTTATAACGTGCAGACGTGAACAGACTGAAAAAATGCTTACGTGCAGACGTGAAAGACTGAATTTTTACTAGTGTTTTTAAATTCAATCGTGCATACGTCAAAGTCTGTTTTGTGTTTTTTATATTTTTTTTGTATATCCATGTTAAAGTCTATTCCGCCATGTTTTTGAATTAATTTAATGTCTTTTTATCGGGCACTGGGCAGCTATACTTTCCAGGTACGTAATGAATAAAGTTTTATGAAGAAAAAAATTTTTGACCGACGTTAAAGTCGTCGTATTACGTCATGCAACTGTATTAACAGTCAGTTAGGTTAAATAGTTTTAACACACTGCGGTAGTATATTTAATTATTACTTAACTTTATAATATAAGACGCGCATGTGTTCAATTTGTTCGCCCCATACATGTTGAGCCTTGCCAATAAAGCTCGAAACTCGCCTTATACGAGAAAAAGGCGGCCAAAATGGAAAAAACACGGCCAATACGGGAAAAGTTCGGCCAATACGAAATTCACACGCCGGGTATGCGAATACTTTGATGACAGATGGCACTTCGATGCCAGATAACAACAAAAGCCACGCGCGAGAGGTGAGTTCTTCAGCTTGTTTGCATTTATGTTCTGGTCATTTGGTTTTCAGACACGTAACATTGTTTGGTCGATTAATGGTATAGTATTTCGTATTGCGGAGTAAAACATTCGTGGAAAAAACAGTGGATTATATAAAATAAATAAAATTCCATCGATAATCATTATGAATTCGATGATCAGTACTTATTTCAACAAAATAAAAATACTTGGTAATAAAGAAAGAACGTGCCAACTAATCGAAATAAAAAATCGATATGTCCATTAATGTTACAACATGTTAAATTTTAGTTAACTAACGTATTTGAGGAAATTCAAATGTTTTAAGAGTCGGATGCCAAATTTTCATGGACACTTGTTTTACCGATCATCTCAACGACAATGGCACTTCGATTCCAGATTACTAGACACTTTTTACCAGATACAACACACTCTATTTAGTGAATCAGAAATGCAGAATACGCTGTGGAATACTGTTATAGTAAGCAGGCAGAAAATAAAAATGTATGTACTGACGTAAATTAAAAACGAATTACCGAAACATGTTCTTATCCCTTTGGAATATGATAATGATTTCGCATATATGTGATAGACACATGTGAAACTAAATCGATATGCCTAATGAGTACAGTCTTTATGACCATAAATTTTCCAGTTTTCGAGTCACCCAATAGCTGGATCTTCGCATAGTACACAAGCTTAAACAATTTTAAATTACATTTAAAATGTAATTCATCAGACATATCGAAGTTGTGTATTTAAGATTGTTTAACCTCATGTACTATGAAATTTTAAATTACATTCTTTGTAGCGAAACGGCTGATCTAAAGCATGTATTATTATGTTCTAATGAAGGTACTAAGGCCATTTACTTATATACTAGATAGCGTGTCATGAAACATCACTCTGTTAAAACTGCTAAGAGCTCAATTTCAGCAGCGACGCAGGTCCAAAATTTTACTAAAACTTTTTGGCTCAATGCCATGAAATAAAAAATAGCAATAATGGTACAGGCGGTCGATTTAATCACACGATAGTGGTGTCAAAGTTGTACATATCCGTCGTTGTTAATAATATAAACACAAAACAGTCTGCATACGAACTCGGATATACGTGACATAATTATATAAGCAGAAATTAGCATTTGAATCTTATTTAAAAATTCCACTTACAATATTAATTATATAAATTAATAGTAATAAGATTATGAAAAAAAACGCCTTTGGTTATATTTCATATGTGTATGTAATTACGTTATGCATAGATTCCCAATGTGTCGCGCTTGACAATGCAAATTGATTCGTACTTCAAAATGTTTAGTAAGAATAGCCATAATATACATAAATGCATTTCATGTAGAAGATAAACCTCGGTTATTAGAGTGCCCAATGTGTTGAAAGTCTCTGTTATCCGGAGTGCCCTATATCGGGAATTAAAGTATCCGCAACTTCATGAATACCACCTTTAAAAACATGCTCTATCTTCGTTTATATTTCATTGAATACCATCAAAAATTCAGTATTTGAAGCACAGTGATTACTCTACATGCTGGAATATCAAACAATTTCTTCAAAAATTTCTAAGTAGTTTTATTTTGTTGAAATGTTTACTGTTCATCCAGTTCATGCTGTTTTCCGACCGAATTATATATTTTTTTTAGAAAATTTACCATTCTTCCGTCATTTTTTCTTTCCAATATAAAAAAGATACACCATTTAAAAACTCGACCATGCGCCTTGTCTTAAAAACTAATCTTTATGATATAACTTTAAAAAAAACTGAGGAACTTACCTCTCGCGCGTGGTTTTTGTTGTTATCTGGTATCGAAGTGCCATCTGTTATCAAAGTATCTGCATACCCAGCGTGATTCAGCAAATCAGAAAAAAACTCGGCCTTATATAAAAATCTACAATTTTGGACGCCATTTGGAATTAAACGATACATAAAATTTGTTGATGACAATCAAGCGCAGAACACAAAATACAAGACCAAAAAGTGATATGAAAATATTTATTAATATATTGGAATAAAACCCGAAAATGCAATTTAGTCTTCGATGTCCGATGAAGACCGATAATTTAACGAAACAGCGAAAAATCGTAAACACTTTAATAATTTATGCAGCACAATTAACGGTGAGGACATGATGCGCCTTTGGCCGATGACATGTTGACTATAGAATCTTTAGCTGTATAAGACGTGAACGAGATAGAACAAAAGCTATTACTTCATGAAGTTGAACTTGCTGTACCAAGGGAATTCGAAGATTTCCAGGCTCCGCCAGCGTCGGTACCAGACAGTGTCAATGAAATTGTGAAGAATAATTCTGGCATCGGGTCAAGTACCAGTTTCGAACGTTTTAAGGCGGTGGAATTAAACGATACATAAAATTTGTTGATGACAATAAAGCGCAGAACACAAAATACAAGACCAAATAGTGATATGAAAATATTTATTAATATATTGGAATAAAACCCCAAAATGCAATTAAGTCTTCGAAGTCCGATACAACAGTTATTTTCGAAGTGATTTTCAAAAGTTTTAGAGCAGGTTTTTGACAATACACGCGACATTTATTTCAACATATTTTATGAAATAGTAATGAATGTAACACATTATTACAAAGTGAGTTCCATTGCATTAATACCATCGCGTTTATTTCAATAAGTGGTTTCGTGACTTAAATTCTAATAGTAATGAATTTTCCCATGCAAAATACCGTATATGTAAAACTCTTTTCAACAAGTTTAATGGTAGGTTTTGGCAATTTCCCCGAAGTTTGTGTTATAATTTAAGATAATGAATAACTATAAAGTGTGGTGAGACGCATGATTATAATTCGATTACACTTCGAGTTGACGAGCCAAATGAACATTTCAAATTTTATACAATAATTTAAAGTCTCTATAACCACGATAACGCTCAAAATCAACGAAAAAGGTATTTCGTAAAATAAAGTTAACACCTAAAAATCAGTGTTCCTTATAGCAATAGCCACAATTTCAACGCTAGATGTGGTATGATAACATAGATTTTTGTAGATACAAAATGCTCGTTTTTATTCATTTGTGACCACATAAATTCCATGTTGATTTCCTGCGAATATATCTATTGATACGACACAAGTACACTAAAATGGTACCATGTTAAAACCATATTAAAAACGAGCATTTTGTATCCACAAACATCTATTTCACAAGACCACATCTGGCGTTGAAATTTGACAATGGCCATAAAGAACAATGATTTTTAATTGTTAGCTTTATTTTACGAAATATTGTACCAAACTGTCGTTGATTTTGAGTAGTAATGTTACTTTAACATAAAAAGGAACGAGAAAAAAAGGGCAATGAAACAAACTCGATTTTCTGATGGTTTACCCTTTCACATCCAATAGTTGTTTTTAAATATTTTGTTCCAATGTCTACAATGGACGTTTGTCTTAGGAAAGTGTAATAAGCCTGTAATAATCTCACGGTCGAAAACCAAATGACAGGTGTTTTTTTTATGTTTTTTGTTTATTATATTTTATAAAAAATATCAATGTTTTACTTTCTAAATTTCTTTTAACTGCAACTGGTTAACTTTAATAAGTTTCTTTTTTAACTCAAAACTAAGATATATACTTCTTTGAAATTTTAAATAAGACAAGTTGAAAATTGTTCTCTTTAAAATGACCACATTTTGTTTTGTTTCATTTATTTGTTCAAAACAGTCTATAATAAGCCTGCCAAACTCGTCATAGTCCAAACCATCACTTTTTTCCAATAGAGAGATTGTCATTTTTTTCCTTAAAATGATCGAGAAAAAAAGAAATTCTTGTTTTCCTTTTTAGCGAATGCCTCTTTGTTATGAAGAATGAAAAAGGTATCAACCAAATGTACCAAACTTTTGTTAAGATGGTGTTAAAATATGTTTCCTTGCCTTGTTTATATACTTGAAGTGTAAAGTTTGCAACCGGCATAGGTTTTTAAAAAGCATTTTAAGCAGACTTGTGTAATGTTTAATTTTATCAAATTAATTCATATGAGGCTTATGAAAATATGCATGTAAATAGGCTAGATATCTTGAAAAAATGTAGTTTGTGTCAATTCTAAACTTTTGAAAACATGATGGGAGTCACTCTTTAAAGATATCAAGCATAAACGTCTTTTTAACTTAATTTTTTGGGGAAAACGTATCCGCTATAATCCACGTTGTGAACTTGCGTAAAGCAGTACATGTCATGTATCCATCTAATCCGAGTCGCAGTCACAGGTTCCAATTTCTGAACGGAAAACGGACTGATGGACTAACGGGCGGCACATGTATAGTTCTCGCTCGTGCAATCGGTACGTAGGGGTGCGTCAGATAATATTGTGTTAAAATTGACACACTTGATTACTAGCAGAAGCTGTAACAACAAATTATGAACGGATTGACGAACGGACGGCAGACGAAAACCGATCATCATAGTTCAAGAGCTAAACAAACGAGCTAAACATCTTCAAGCTTTTGATCAGTTGTGTATATGAGTGCGAGGTAAAGGTATATTTGAAGTTACTTTCCCTCCATCTGACGTGATAAAGATATATTTTAGGTTACTTTCCCTCCATTTGACATGATAAAGATATGTTTGAGGTTACTTTACATACATTTGACATTATAAAGATATGTTTGAGGTTACTTTACCTCCATTTACCGTGATAAATGAAAATATGAAATTACCTTACCTCCATCTGACGTCGATGACTTCAAACCAACCAAGACCAACACCGCCCAATGTCAGTCGGGCTCTGTACCAACGCCCACCAGATTCACTCAACAGATTGCGGACTACAAGCATTAGTCCACTGTTTCTACCATATGTACGAATGAGTCTTGCAACACTGAGTTATCTGGGCCTATCTGAAGAAAAAGTTAGGACTTGACTTGGGCGAACGTAAATTTGAGGGTATCCATACTCTCTTACTATATCGGCGAACTGGTAACTAACCCTCTGCAATGTATACTGCATTAATGGAGAAAGTCTAATTGTGTAATGAATGATTCTTCTAATCGCAAGATAAGGCAAATAAGGAATGCTCGTATTATTGGGCTGGTTAGATTCTCCCTCCTCCTCTGCATTGCTATAAGAATCCCCCTCCTCTACAGCATCATCAGTGGTGCAGTAATCCCCCTCCTGATTATCTCGTTTCTCATCATCCTCTCCTGCGTTCCTATGCCAACTATCTCGTCATAGATTGTTGAGTCTTTGCTCACCTCTTTATCTTCTGTATTTGCATCTAATTCAACCCTTTCGTCATAATATTGTGAGTTTGGATCCTCCTCTTGATTTTCTTCAATTATATCTAAGCCACCAGCCTCGGCATTTGTATTTGTGTGAGGAAAGCGCACTTCATCTTCTATGTTTGTATTTAAACCACTACCTTCGTCATCTGTATTGCTGTTGGAACCATACTCTGCATCTCCCATGTTGCTTTCGGAATCATTGCCGTTGTTATAAATATTTGCATCAGATCCATGCACTTCATCGTCCATGTTGCTATCTGAACCAGCCCCATTATCATATGTTTTTTTCGTCAGATTCATGATAGGGGCAATGTTTATTATAGTCTTTATTTGTATCTAAAACACTCCCCTCGTCATAAAACATATTTCTGTCAGAGCCCCTTACATATCTTCAATCGTAACAGTCCCGTCCTCCTCGTCATCGGTATTTGAACCCGTCTCATTATCATATTCTTCAATGTCAACACTCTCTCCATCATTTTCATCATTGCCAGTACATCGTTCATCATTTTCAATCACATCGAAACTGTTTTTATGATCACTTTTGCACTCAGAACCATCTTTATCAGTGTTAACTTTATTGTCATCAGAACCTTCTAAATTCCCATCACTCTCACTTTCAGACACACTTGGCATTGTAATGCTGTCTAATATATCACGGAAAGCACTTTCGTTCATAATTGTAATGGATACGTGGTGTATTTCTGGATAAAATCCTAGGGTAAATGGTGTCAAGTCTTTTGAGTATATGCCAGTGTTAGAAATAATACGGTTATAATCTCTGCCTTGTGAGTTTACAACAATTAACTGACAATTCAACTCTCTAGCAAGGGCAAGAAGAGTTAAGTTGCCACCGAAGGTGTTTGTGTTTGCCATTCGTTGTAAATATCTATCTATTGGGCCTTCAGTAAAACTGCTGTAATGATCCTTATTTTCTTTGATGTGATCTACTGCCATTTGTCGGAGTTGCATTCCTGTCCTGTAGATGCCTATATTCTGGACTTGATGACTGATGGAATTGAATTGGCAATTTGATGCCTCCTGTGGATTATGAACTATATGGATATCTTCATTATGAATGAATGATCTTACATCATTCGGCGGAGGGTTTTGACAAGCATTATCGTCTATAATTCCGTCGACAGTGTTTTCACGGGCAGATCTTCTAACGTTCTTCTTGTTATGTGTTCCACCGATACCCATTCAGTAACGACCGAATCATCCTGTTTCGTATATAGCACTCGGTACCTTGAAAAGCCGCGCGATCTCTGTTAGACTTTTCCTTTTAGTATATACCTTTTGTATGGTACCCTCTTTCCAATAGCGTAGCGGAGAAATATGTGAGCACCTTTCTCATAAACAGTGCACGGCCGCCTTTTCATTTGAGATTCATTCAGCCGCTTGTTTCATTTAATTGAAGCTCGTTTAGCATTTTTCCTGATTTCATCAGCTGATTTTTCATACCCTCGCCCAAAATACACGGCAAAAGGAGTCTGGTATGAAAGAACCTCTTTTGGTTGTTTGTTTATGTTGTTTACTATATCTTGAAGACATTCTACCCAGTTAAAGCCCCTACGCCGACACCTGTACATCTCATTCATTATCTTTTGTCGTATAATCCTGTTCTGACGTTCTACTTTGCCTTGGCTCTGAGGATGATATGGCCGACCTTTTATAACTTTCACATTCTTATCCTTTAACAGCTTATCAACTTCACCTAGGAACTCCGAGCCGTTGTCACATTGTACGATTTTCGGCCAACCGTGCTCTCCGAAAACATCCTTTAAAGCTTTTGAAACACAGTTTGATGACTTATTTTCGAGAGGTCGACGGAAAAGGTACCTGGAAAATACGTCTACCACAGTCAAGTTGTATCGGAACCTCCTGTTTTCAAACTCAACATCTGACATTGTGACCAGATCTCTCTGGACCCTCACGAATACATAATTTGCTTCAACAAACTTTATGGGAGCTTTATTTGTAAATTTACAATTCAGATGGCCGTGCATTTCGCTTTGGTCAATAACTGTCCTTACTTTCCGTTCGCTTATACCAGATAGCTTTTGCTTCATGTCATATGCTAGCGAACGAGCCCCACCTTAAACTTCAATTGCTTTTTACGGATCATGTCTGCCATACATTCCTGAATAACTAAACGCTCCTTGTCATGGAAAAGTATACTTTTCCGTTTCTTACTTTAATACTCAACCTGTCTCTATTTCGCCAGAATAGCACTGCTGCATTCTTCTCTGCCCGTGTTCGGTCTCTTACCGCCTTTTGTACTTTCCCTTGATCATTTGAACAAGAGCGTTATAAGTGTCATTGCTTACTGGACGCATATTGAAAATTACCTTTAGAGGAAATATGATCCTATTATTGGTTAATTTTTTACTGTACTGGTCTTTCTCAGACGAAAGTTACGTTTGTTATATTATAACTTTCAAAATAATACGAACACATTTATAAAAATAATACTGATACATCCTAGGTTTGTCATCTTCAAGCGAATGTAAACAAAACATTTTTATGTGCGCTTGCGTATGTTCATTGACCTATATGGAGTCATTAAAGGGAGGTAATTTTCCACTTCACAGAAGTATTTACCGGACATTTATATAAATATATTATTTTGAACAAATAAGAGTTTAAATTAAACTTTTCTTAACATTACATTAAAATGACATAAATACATTACTTTGATAGTGAAATATGTCGCTTTCTGAGTGTGTTAATAGATTAAAGTGATATTATGGGCATCTAACAGTTTATAGGTGTCTATCGCAACCGTTGTTTATTTTTTGGTGTTTTCACTTCATATACACTTTAATTTGTTAATGCAGCATCAACCTACTAAAACAATATCCCGAAAAGAGAAAATTAATGCATTTGAATATCAACTGCACTTTCGTTTTGAAAACTGACGACAAAAATGATTCGATATACCATGTGAATCTGAATGTAGTTTTAGTGCAGATTCGTTCATACGACACAAATACACTATTTTGTTTTACAGATCATTTCGGGCTTAGAGGACTGGGTGCGTCACGTAAAATATTGAATATAATATCGATTTTTATAATCAACTGATAGCAAGATGAGTTGCAGTTCATTGGTCAGTAACCACATTTTAACTAACTCTTTTGACCTGTTAATTCTTTTCAGCGCAATGCAACAGTGAAAAATGCCCATACTATCACTGTGATAGTATGGGTATTTTCACTGTTAAATTGAGTTGTGTCTTTGTGTCATATAAACGAATCTGCACTAAAACTAAATTTAGGTTCACATTGTACATGCGTGATCAGTTGTCAAACGAAAGTACGGTTGATATTCAAATGCATTATTTTTCTCTTTCCAGGATATTGTTTTAGTATGTCGATGCTGCATTAACAAATATAAGTGTATATGAAGTGAAAACACAAAAAATAAACAACGGTTGCGATAGACACCTATAAACTGTTAGATGCCCATATTATCACTTTAATAATTTGTTACCAATATAAGTTCGAAGAAATATCTATAAATAAGCATGTGTATTAATAGATCATTGTGGAAAGAATAATATTATTTTTCAAGGGAGAAAATCCAAACAGTGAATTTATAATTTTTAATGACTTTTGTTTCTATTATATGTAATTTTTTACTTAGTACATTTTGTGAGCAATTCACATATATGTATACAGCAAAGTGTTTCAGCCCTCCCTCCCTCCCTTCCTTTCTCCCTGATGATTTAATGGACATGATCAAATTTATTACATTTCGGGTTTTTATTACAAAACGGGTTGTTACTGTCGACCCGAAATGTAATAATGCATCGCAACCCACTTTGTAATAAATTATTACATTCATGATTAGTTGATAGGGTGTCTTTAAGAACAAAGGTCGGGGGAACAGTCGATACCTACTCTTAAACTAATTTAAACATAAAAATAACTTCTAAAAAAGTCTGTATCTCTGATTTAATAGACATGATAAAATTGATTACATTTCGGGTTTTAATTACAAAACGGGTTGTTACTGTCGACCCGAAATGTAATAATGCATCGCAACCCACTTTGTAATAAATTATTACATTCATGATTTGTTGATGGAGTCTATAATAACAAAGGTCGGGGGAACAGTCAATACCTACTCTAAAACTAATTTAAACACGAAAATAACTTCTAAAAATGTCTGTATCTCTGATTTAATGGACATGATAAAATTTATTACATTTCGGGGTTTTATTACAAAACGGGTTGTTACTGTCGACCCGAAATGTAATAATGCATCGCAACCCACTTTGTAATAAATTATTACATTCATGATTTGTTGATGCAGTCTTTAAGAACAAAGGTCGGGGGAACAGTCAATACCTACTCTAAAACTAATATAAACATGAAAATAACTTCTACAAAAAGTCTGTATCTCTGATTTAATGGACATGATAACATTTATTACATTTCGGGTTTTTATTACAAAACGGGTTGTTACTGTCGACCCGAAATGTAATAACGCATCGCAACCCACTTTGTAATAAATTATTACATTCATGATTTGTTGATGGAGTCTTTAAGAACAAAGGTCGGGGGAACAGTCATTACCTACTCTTAAACTAATTTAAACATGAAAATAACTTCTAAAAATGTCTGTATCTCTGATTTAATGGGCATGATTAAATTTATTACATTTCGGGTTTTTATTACAAAACGGGTTGTTACTGTCGACCCGAAATGTAATAATGCATCGCAACCCACTTTGTAATAAATTATTACATTCATGATTTGTTGATGGAGTCTATAAGAACAAAGGTCGGGAAACAGTCAATACCTACTCTAAAACTAATTCAAACATGAAAATAACTTCTAAAAAAGTCTGTATCTCTGATTTAATGGACATGATAAAATTTATTACATTTCGGGTTTTTATTACAAAACGGGTTGTTACTGTCGACCCGAAATGAAATAATGCATCGCAACCCACTTTGTAATAAATTATTACATTCATGATTTGTTGATGGAGTCTTCAAGAACAAAGGTTGGGGGAACAGTCAATACCTACTCTAAAACTAATTTAAACATGAAAATAACTTCTAAAAAAGTCTGTATCTCTGATTTAATGGACATGATAAAATTTATTACATTTCGGGTTTTTATAACAAAACGGGTTGTTACTGTCGACCCGAAATGTTATAATGCATCGCAACCCACTTTGTAATACATTATTACATTCATGATTTGTTGATGGAGTATATAAAAACAAAAGGTCGGGGGAACAGTCAATACCTACTCCAAAACTAATTTAAACATGAAAACAACTTCTAAAAAAGTCTGTATCTCTGATTTAATGGACATGATAAAATTTATTACATTTCGGGATTTTATTACAAAACGGGTTGCAACAACCTTGGTCCTCTTATGGACACTTGGACAACCTATCAAAAAATTACTAACAAGAAATCTTCCCAGCCGTTCACTCACAGTCGGCCGATAACCAAGCAATATTTCGATTCCGTTGTTCCATGGGAATAAATCTTGGACATACTTTCAAACAATATTTTTGAGTTTTCACCCCTTAATCGATAGCTCGCGTCCTATTCCTTTACAACAACGAGGCATGCCACATAATGCATGCACATGCAGCCACTTACCCCTTAAAACTAATACAATAAGAATGAGTAAGTATTTTTTATTTATTTACATTTGTCAAAGCGTCGTTGTTGTTGTTGATTGGATGATTTTGTTCCTGGCTCTGTCAGTGTAATTCACTGCTAAGCCGGGTTCAAGAGCACGTGATTCTAGCAGCGGAAATGAGTGTCACAATAAGATGAAAATCGTTTAATTATCCAACCACAATGTTTGTCGTGCTCGGTCAGCAATTCTGGAAATCGTTTCTGAACGCCTGAAAAGGTTACCCTTATTTCCAGTCTATATTTTCTACATGTATTTATTCAATTTTATATCGAACAGTATTTTGATAAAATGTGCAATTTACAACTCGCAATGAGATTTTTAAAGATCAGCGTCATGCGAAAACGGGTCGTATGCCATATGCGTCCATTATAGCTATATCCCCCCAGCCTGTGCATCTCTCTGTCTAATCATGAGGTATATAATATGACCATACAACCGTAAAAAATTCCATAGCGGACAGCATCGCCTACGATGGCCGAAACGCCATAAGACCCATGTTCGCATGACGCGGCAATGAAAGAATGATTTGAATGTGTAGAAAGAAAACTTCCTGTTAATCAAATATTGACATACGATTTGTTTCGATGGTGGAGAAATAAACTAATTATATGCCATGTGAGGACATATATGATGTGAACTCCCGTAGAATAAGTTTTATCTGCAAATAGTAATGCGTGGTTATACTATAATAATACGCATTTCATGCGGTGAATATGCAACTAACACGTACATACCACAATAGTTAAACTTATGTTTTCGATCTTATTATTTAGAAACGTAAATTTTTAAACTTTATTTCAAAGTGAGCATTTACGCCGAATATCTTTTTTTTGTTATTCTATGTATTAAGTGGCAAACCCAATGCAACGTTCGTATGGTACACATTCAATCATGGATATGGTTTTGATAACAATCGCGGATTCAAATAACGATCAATTTTAAAATTTTGGTGAAAAGCATATTTAGTGCGGTTTATATACCATAAGTATGCATTATTTATACACGAATAAACACTAGATTATAGGTATGTTGCTATTATTAAAAAACAAACAAACTAAACTGTCAAATAGTTAAATGATTACAAAGAATAAACAATTATACAACAAGTTGAATAGTTATTAAAGTGTTGAATAGTATTTAAAAAAACATTCGAGACGACGCAAAAAATACAATATATTTTCCACGGGTTGTTTATATCCAAAAGTAATGTATGCAGAATATGAAGCAACACGCACACGACTTTTTGTCGTTACTTATTTTGTAAATGATAATTTGCGTTCACGTCACAGTCAATTCATAACGCGCTGAGCAGTTATGTTTCCGTTTTAACAAACCAGTATTAATATTTTAGCAGTAATTAATCAAATATAATAACGTACCATTGGCAAATGAATCACGAAAGTTCAAATTTGTTTGAAAAATTAACCATTCATAAATGAGGCTTTTATGAGAGAAAAGAATGCCAATATATGTTTGCACATAGCCGGCGAAATAAATCTATATAACAATATATATTGCACAGCTATAACTGTAAATATATGTTTGCAGAAGAAAAAGCTTAAGTTTATTACGGAACGAATTAACATTTTATCTAACTTGCATAAGCTGTATTGCAATGCACATTTTATAACCAGTGAAGTTTGATTATTTCGTGCGTATTTTCGATAATTTATATTACCAATAAAATGTTTATTTAGGCGGATGAGCTGATATCACTATAGCTTAAATGTATTTATATGAACCATGTTTAAGATAGTTTGCTATGTATAAAAGTGAAGTTGAGGTTTTAAGATATATGAACAATTCGCGACTCTAAGATCCAGTATTTGTAGTGAAACGTTTTGTTTATCTTTATTCGTGATTTGTAAACCTTTCATCTTTTTTTTCTCATTAATACAAGTAAATGTATTACCTATACAGTATTGTCATATTGAATGAAAACCAAAACGGTCTTATCGTTTTACTTTTATGAATTTATTTTTCAATAATTATAAATATGTACAGATTATAGTGGACGCCAAACATTATTAGATCACCGCGAACAGGAATATTTCTACAAGATAGCTTATGAAAGTAGCAATGGACAAGATTCTAGTTAACGCCATTTATATTTGGGGTACGTTTTTTGTAATCATTTAAAAAACGTTTAACTAATTAAAAGTTTCATGCTTCAAATTTTAAGTATAGCTAAGCAAACCAACTGCAATAATTGACGTCAAACACACGTTGTGTTTTATATAAATGTAAATCAGGGTTGTGTAATAGATGACACAGTCGTACTGATTCAGATAATTGTTGGCGTTGATGTACAACATAGGGTATGCCATTTGGACACAAACATCTAGATAACAAGCTATATTAAAATGATTTTATTTTAAAAATGAACCCAATTCTTTTCTTGAATACTTCTTTACGTGGAACCATTTAAGTATGGTCGATATAATGTCGCCTTTGTTTTTTTGACAATTCATAACAGCACAATCATGTTAATGAAGAACAATCAAGTACTCATTGTCTCATACATATTCGAGCGGGTATGTATTTTTTCAAAGTATGTAAGATACTTAGATTATTAATTAAAGGATTCTCAACATATTTTTGTATTCTTTGAGTCCTTGCCATTATTAAATACCTGTCCTTAATGTTAAAGTAAATCCTATTTTAGAAATTCATTTTACGAATTCGAAGAACGCAAGCTAATTATCTCATAATGCTTTGGTTTGATTAAACTGATGAAGATATGTATTGCAGGAATTGTTCAGTTGGTATACTCAAACAGTCCACCGCAGTTTCAGACTGCCTGGGTTGGAAGAGTGTTTACGGTGTCTGAGGGTGATTCAAACGGTAATTATGTAGCTGCAGAATATTCCAAATTAAACTGTGATTGATGTTACTTCAAACAGTTATAGTTTCACTGGTTACATATAAGTTCTTAAGTATTGTTATAAGATTTAACGTTGTTAATTAAACGCGTACTCATATGTTTAAAGTTCTTACGATCTGGATAACTCGTTTCCTAAACTAGCAGTATTATTATCCTTTTTCTATGCTTTCGTTTAAACCTATTTATTTTAGCTCGATTTCATCGAAAGCCTAATGCTTATTTGAAACGCTCTCGAGTTCGTTTAATGGGGCTAGAACCAGTACTTTGTTAGTATGCACTCACTATTAAGCTATGTATATGTATTGGGAATCTTGCAAATACATGCACAGTATAATTGCAACGATTCAGCTTTGACTCGTTTTGAATCGATTTTGAATCGATTTTGAATAAATACAATCATCTGATTGAATGTTTTGATTCGCTGTCTTTTCCAGAAAGAATTTCATTTTTTAACATCGTGAGTCATAACTTGCCATATTTTCATACGTCTACACACATTATTTGGTATACCTTTACAGTAGTGTATGTATATGTGTATGTGATCGCTCGCAAGTTAGAGTAATCAACAGCCGTCATGGATTTTTTTTATGAACTCGCATACAAAAGCCATGGAAAATACATACTTATAATTACTGTACGTGTAAACTAAACATATATAAACATAATGCAAAGGATTTTGCCTGGTTAAGAGTAACCATCCACTCGCAACGTATTAAATCGATTTGGCAATAAGGATCTTTTTGTTGAGATATTCAGATAATATTTTGTATGCCTTTTCGTCTTTCATTGTTCGCCATAACTAAATAAAATATCTCTGAGTAGGGCATTTAATAACAACGTTTACCGTCACTGATCCCGATGGGGACACCATGTATCTGTCGGCTGTACGCTGACACTCAGTAATTTTTCGCGATCAGCCCATCAAGTGGTTCTGGCAGCATAACTGCAAACATATCAACAACAAAATAGCTTGACTGTGATCCGGTCAGTATAATGTATTATATTAATGTTTGCATTAGCATTATTTTTTATTGTAAAATCCTCTTTAATAATAAATATACCGAAAGCACCGATATCCACGGACTTTCAGAAGTTAGTTTGTTTTATTTAATGCTTACCGGTGGTTTATATTGTAATAACAGCGAATTAAAACTGGTAGTTTCACTATTTCAAACAGTGAAAATTATCAGTGAAAATTAGCGATAATTTTCATTGTTTACTGTGAAATGACGTCATTTTTTGACTAAATAACGTCATTATCCCAGCGAAATTATTTAGTGTAACTCTTTAACAATGTATATAAACTGTGAAAAAAGAATAAAATAAAAAGAAAATGTGTTGGCTTCGGTGGAATATCGATTTTAATTCACTCGTGATCATAGAAAAATATATTTTAACTCGTGGCTGCGCCACTCGTGAACATACTATTTTCTATGATCACTCGTGAAATAAAATCGATACTCCACCGAATCCAACAAATATCCTCTATGTGTTTGTGTATGCATGCATAGTTCTACTTGTTTCAGCCTCGTCCAAATCTTGTCACTTTACGTATAAGGGTCAAAGACAGAAGTGGTGATGACGGCAACAGTGTAAGTTCAAATGAACAAACTAATACTTGGAGCTATACATGTAGCACTACATATTTTATACGAAATTTCGTTGACTAACTTAAAAACTTTAATGTTCACAGCTAAGAAATAATTTTCACTACCCAAGTCATAAATACATAACGTATTGAAAAATGCTGCAGATGTATCATATTATGCTCCAGTTCTACTACCGAAATGGTGATTATTGAGATATATGTTGCATTTGATGAAATGTTATGCTGTTATTGCATTCAGGTGGATGCAAGTCTAATTCTACAAATTACTGACGTGAATGATGAAAACCCTTAGTTTACAAGTTCTCAATTTTATTGGAAAATCGACGAGGTATTTTGTTGTAAAAATAGATCAAGCAGACGACATTTGTTTACTCTACACGAACATAACAAAATTTATGCAATAGATTCATTCCTTTCTGAGCTGTTAATTGTCATGTGGAAAATGTGGTATATTCTATTGTGTATAATATTATTTCAGAATACGTGGCCAATTGCAGATTTCACGATCCAAGCTTATGACAACGACCTGACGTATTCGTACAATTATCAATCGATTCAATTTTCTCTACATGTAATATCATACATACTGATTGTATCGTGTAAAATCTATTTAACGTTTCACATGTGAAACAATACTATGCTATTAAGTGTTATTTTCTTAGGATAAATATGCGATAGCATGAAAATAGTTTAGTATATTTACTCATCACCCATGATTTACTCTTTAAATGTATTTTTTGGTTTTAGCCAAATACACTCGTATTTAAATATATACTGATTGGAAATATGAATATTTAAGTGTCTGAATTAATAACTAAGATTTGTTTAATGCTGTACAGTCGTCGAAGGTTGACAAGGAATACTTGGAAACGTTCAACGTCACAACATCCATTGTTGGCAAAATCGCTGTTGCAAATATTACGATTCGGAAACCTCTGGATTTTGAAAATAATACCTACTACGCATTAAGGATTATTTCTACCGTAAGAAAATATGTATTGTTCTCAATTTAATATTAATTATTTTTGTTCAATAGACCAATATAAAGAACAAATTACCAGGAAACTGTCATGTATAACATATATTGTAAAACAAGTGTAGTTACATAAATGTTGTGCCGAGGAAAGTATTACACAGTTACCATAAATAGAACCCTAACAAACAAGTCGTTTGTGTTTCCTAACTAAACACACATCCGATATTTATTTTTTATTTATTAAGGACAACTTTGGCAAAGGCAATACAGTTAAAGACTATTTTGTTATTCGAGTGCAAGATGTCCAAGATACGGCTCCAGTATTCACCAGCGCCCTATACAGAACGACTGTTACCGAAAATATAATACAGGTAAATCATTTATGTGACATTTCCTATTTTCCAAAGTATGGTTAAACGGTGAGATGTTCTGTCTTAATTACAATTTTACTACTAACAGTGAACATTTGAGAATTTCAAACGCCCTAACAACGGTGTTACTTTTATGTTTAGGGTAACACCATATTGGTGGTCAGTGCCGTGGATGGCGACTTTGGAGTTCCTCGCCAAATCAACTACACACTTTTACCAGGTATGTTGACTCCGTTCAGTTTTGATGAATCACTTGCTCAGTATATATAATACAATATAGAGCACAATGTATATAAGGTACTATATAAGTCATTTTAATAAAATGCATACACAAGTACATCTTAATGTGTTTTACTAATCTTTTGCGATTCCCTTTTTTCATCTAAAAGGTCCGTGTTCGTCACTGTTTCAAATAGACCCAGCCGGTCGGATTTCCACCAAGAAGATGATTGTATTTGACGACTTACCCGAAGGCCGCATCTGTCAACTAACTGTTCAGGTACCAACGGAATACTGTTAGTGTCATCGTGGTTATACATCAAAATCCAGAGAGCGACAATGCGATAGTGAGATACTACGATGGCGACAATGCGATAGTACGATGGCGACAATGCGATTGAACGATGGCGACATTGCGAAAACGCGATAGTACGATGGCGACAATGCGACAGTCATATCGTACTGTCGCCATTGTATCATCGCATTGTCACCATCGGACTATCGCATTGCCACCATCGAACTATCGCGTTGTCGTACTGTCGTCAAGGTATTATCGCATTGTTGTCGCCATACTATCGCACCGTCGCCACCGTATTGTTGCACTGTCGTCATCGTATTATCGCACTATCGCATTGTCGCCATCGTTCTATCGCACTGTCGTCATCATATTGTCGCACTGTCGTGATCGTATTATCGCAATATCGCATTGTCGCATTGTCGCCATCGTACCTTCGCACTGTCGCCATCGTATTGTCGCACTGTCGCCATCGCACTATCGCATTGTCGCCATCGTTCTATCGCGTTGTCGCATTGTCGCCATCGTACTATCGCATTGTCGCCATCATTATATCGCGTTGTAGCCATCTTACTATCGCTTTGTCGCCATCGTACTATCGCACTATCGCATGTTTGTCGCTCGCTGGATTTTAATGTGTAACCACGATGGCCTAACGGTATTCCGTAGGTACCCGTATACCATACACGAGCATGAACAACGTGATAGTAACCCAAATGCCAAGTTGAGCAAAATTCCATTGCGTCATAAAATGAATTATTTCTGGCCAAACATTATACTTAATATGTTGAGTTGTTGTCGTTGTTTGGTGGCTTATCAAATTCATTCCCGGCATGCACTCCGGTACCGACAAAACGAGTTCTACATCGGATGTTTGGGTTACAATACTTGATGCTAATTGGGAGAATCCAGCGCACTGCAAAAACAATGGAACATCTTGGCAAATAATGACATTTTGTTACCCACAATGTGGATTGCAACCTTGGTCGGCAATTTGTTACGACTACTGAATTAAACAAGGTTGAAATACATCATGTGTTTTACGATGTTATGGTTTTTACTTATTTTGAGAATTTTTGCATAATTACATTTATGATTGTTTATTGTAAATGCATTTTAACAAACAACACGCATAAACTCATAAACTGAATCATTCCAGTAGAAAAGGGGAATACAACTTTTTTCTGCCAGTTTGATAGCTGCTCTGTGCGAATGTCACTTAATACAAACAAATGCGTATTTGCTAATGTTTAGTATGTGCAGTCATTTAATCAACATTCATTTAAGTAACGACACGATTCACGTGTGCGAAAGATTAGTGGAGAGAGAAAAGAAAAAGTGCGACTGTGTATATTGATCTATACGATTTGAATTTTATTTATTCCATATGCAGACTGCTTTTAATAAAGTTACTGCTTGTAATAAACTGAAAAGAAATACATATCTAAAACGAAGAATAACATTAGGTAATAATTTTATTTATTAAAGTGTTATAAAATGTTAAAAGTGTTTTATGTTTTATAATTATACCTTAACCAGTCATTTGCATGCGTGTAGCTGTTTTGCAAAACGAGAATGTAAATGTATGCATTGTCACATACCAATGGGTTGATTTATATCTGCTTTGAACGTATGTAATCACTTGAATATTTAAATGCCTAAGACGATTCGATCAAGTGAGAAGTTAAATATAGAAACGATTTTATTAGCATTCATATGCCAAGAGGTAGGAAACATAACACGGTATTGTATTGAATTTTCCATGTGCGATATGTGTTATTTTTTCATTATGTGTCCAAATTGGGAATTCTGATCACGTCGACTTCATAATTGATAACGACCACAACAGCAATCGCTTGAATTAAACACACACAATTGAAAATCAGACACAATTCGACAAATACATTTGTAATTTTAACATGATGATTATATGATTTTAACATATTATTCAAAATTATAAATGATATCTTATGTTGTAGTAGCTGCTGATATATTCGTTCTTGAATAAAATATTCTAATTTATAAACAACATCTCGTTTTCTTCTAATGATTTTAAATCAACTTCAACTTCAACACGAGAAGCCACACACAACACGATACAATACATTTACATTATGTTTAATAATGTTGTTGTTTTTTTGCACTAATACACGTTTTATTTAAAACCGCGCAATTTGATATACGGCTTCAAATAGTGTCGAATTTTGAGGAACGCAGTACAGCAACAAACTAAAAATAATACAATATATAGTACCAAAGTGTATAGTTATAATAAATTTATTTGAATCAACTTAACCATTGAAACAAATGAATATCGGAAAACAGAGCAAGGAAAGACAATATTATGTATCACAAATATACGTTTACATCATTTATATTATGGCAAGAATAGTCTTTCGCCATTCGTTATTGCAGAACTGACCCATCCTATATTAACTGTTGCTTATTGGCCAATAGACAACAACGATTTTTTGCGTATACGGGTGCTCTACAAGAAGATTTTAAAGACAAGCGTTATCTAGAATGATAAGGAGTTGTTTAAATGCAGAATAACAGATACGAAAACTCGATTCGTTAAACATTTTTTAATATTGAAATTTGAATAATAACTACATTAGCATATGCCGTTTTCTAACTTTTGTGTTATTTATGCATATGTTATTATTTTAGAATGCAACGATAATAACAGTTTCGTCTATCATACTATCACTGATAATAATTATGCTATTTTAATTTAATATGCTTACGCGTCATAAATCTATGCACTATTCGTATTTATGCTTAGTGGCATTTACATATAGACTTCATACCATCAAATTGTTGATTGAATTAAGAAATAAACATATTACTTATTGTCATGCACGTTCATTGATAACAACTTGACCATTGCCAAACTTTAAACACTCGTATATACATGTCGTTTTAAATGGAAGTAAAGATTAGGTGACACGTGTTTACCTCATTTATGATATTAATGTTAATGTTACCTTCCGAGCATCGCCAAACAAGCATTGGCATTTATTAAATGTGTTCTTAAATACTAATGTTAGTAGAGAAAACGAACGTCGAAGGTAAATACCCGTCGACAGGTGTGATGTACACGATATACGCACAGGAAGTTGAAACAAAGACATGTCTTATCAGTAAACAACCGATACTCAACGAGCGCGACAGGAGGGGTTTTATTGTTTCACGACCTCTTTGAAATGTTTAAGTAGCTAGACGGAATGATTTATTATGGATTTTAAGTTCTTATCGGAGATTTGTGAATGTTGACTTAGCGCCTGTTTACACGGCGACTATTGGTCTTGAATATGAATTACTAGTTTGTCCATGAGCTCATGAACTCGATCTGAAATTTGAGGGTGATTTTTTCAACAATTTGTATAGTAAAACTGCTCTATCTGATTAACTTCCTTCGAGAACGTCAAGTTTAATATATATATATATATATATATATATATATATATATATATATATATATATATATATATATATATATATATATATATATTTTACTACTGCAATTCTTCTTTAAAATGCGATGTGGGTTTTCGGAGGTTTATTTTGCCAATTTAAGTCTGTATTTTTTAATGACTGTCTAACTTAACGTTAGTTTTGTTTTTGCACGTATTTACGCGTCATAAAAATAATGATACGTTGCGTGGACTTTATGTTCAGTGACGTACGTTCGAAAACGTTTAACGAAAATTTTATCGGAACAAATATCCCTGTTTACGTGTCAATATTTTATTATCACACAAACGATTTAAACATTTAACAAGTGTATTTGTAAACATTCTTACTACTCATTCTCTAATCTGGGCAGTTAATCACCTAGTGAAAGCTAGGGGCTCGCCCAGTCTAGTATTGATCAGCGTTATCTGAAACTAGCTACATGTTACCTAATCGATTTAAACAGGGATAAAATGTAAACAATGTTGACTTAAGTGTTGAATTATCGTCAATGATAAGCGGCAATTCTAGTCGCCCGATTTCTCATAAACAGTGCACGGCCGCCCTTTCATTTGAGATTCATTCAGCCGCTTGTTACATTTAATTGAATCGCGTTTAGCATTTTTCCTTATTTCATCAGCTGATTTTTCATACCCCCGCCCAAAATACACGGCAAAAAGAGTCTGGTATGAAAGAACCTCTTTTGGTTGTTTGATTATGCTGTTAACTATATCTTGAAGACATTCTACCCAGTTAAAGCCCCTACGCCGACACCTGCACATCTCATACATTATCTTTTGTCGTAGAATCCTGTTCTGACGTTCTACTTTGCCTTGGCTCTGAGGATGATATGGCCGACTCTTTATAACTTTCACATTCTTATTCTTTAACAGCCTATCAACTTCACCTAGGAACTCCGAGCCGTTGTCACATTGTACGATTTTCGGCCAATCGTGCTCTCCAAAAACATCCTTTAAAGCTTTTGAAACACAGTTTGAAGACTTATTTTCGAGAGGTCGACAGAAAAGGTACCTGTAAAATACGTCTACAGAGTCAAGTTGTATCGGAACCTCCTGTTTTCAAACTCAAAATCTGACATTTTGACCAGATCTATCTTGACCCTCTCGAATATATAATTTGCTTCAACAAACTTCATGGGAGCTTCATTTGTAAATTTACAATTCAGGTTGCCGTGCATTTCGCTTTGGTCAAGAACTGTCCTTACTTTCCGTTCGCTTATACCAGATAGCTTTTGCTTCATGTCATATGCTAGCGAACGAGCCCCACTATCCTTAAACTTCAATTGCTTTTTACGGATCATGTCTGCCATACATTCCTGAATAACTAAACGCTTCTTGTCATGGAAAAGTATACTTTTTCCGTTTCTGACTTTAAACTTGTCTCTATTTCGCCAGAATAGCACTGCTGCATTCTTCTCTGCCCGTGTTCGGTCTCTTACCGCCTTTTTGTACTTTTCCTTGACCATTTGAACAAGTGCGTTATAAGTGTCATTGCTTACTGGACGCATATTGAAAATTACCTTTAGAGGAAATATGATCCTATTATTGGTAAAATTTTTACTGAACTGGTCTTTCTCAGACGGAAGTTACGGTTGTTATTTTATAACTTTCAAAATAATCCGAACAAATTTATAAAAATAAATACTGATACATCCTGGGTTTGTCATCTACAAGCGAATGTAAACATTCTTTTTCTCTTTCCAAGATATTGTTTTAGTATGTCGATGCTGCATTAACAAATATAAGTGTATATGAAGTGAAAACACCAAAAATAAACAACGGTTGCGATAGACACCTATAAACTGTTAGATGCCCATAATATCACTTAAATAATTTGTTACCAATATCAGTTCGAAGAAATATCTATAAATAAGCATGTTTATTTATAGATCTTTGTGGAAAGAAGAATATTATTTTTCAAGTAGTCTATCAGCCAGATGGGTTGGGGTGTACCACTCAGGGGGGGGGGGGGCAAAACAACACCTATCTTACTTGATTGTATTCTCAATATAAAGAAACAAAATGAGTGATAACAATCTCAGTTGGGCAGCTATAAGTTATCGTTGAGCTGTTTCTATGGCAACCGTCAGGCTTTGACTAAATAGCTAGTTTAGCTAGTATGATTCTCAAATATTTCTTCAAAATTAGTTCAAGAAAAAAGTTTGGTGTTAAAATGAAGATTATGATTATAACCTAGTATGATCTGCCCTTAAATATGCAAATTAGTACATTTGCATACCTATGAATATTAATGAGATTGCTGGAAAAGTTCCTAAAAACTAGCGAGCCTCCAAAATAGTAGGGTCAATATATGAAAGAAAAAAAATACCTTCAACTACCAAAAAAAATCTACAAAATGTATTTTAACTGAACCTGGTAGGATAGAAGCTTCTATAAAACATATTAAAATTTTAACACAATCGGACCTCCGGAAAGTTTTTTTTTCAAGATGGTCGCCAATACCTATTAATGATCACAACTATATAACTATTCAATCAAATTTGATGAATTTTGTGTGTATTCCTAAGTTTGAAGGGGCAAAAAACACATAAAGATCATCAGACATTGTTTAAGTGTACAATAGTACTCACAAATTCAACATGGCATCGAAAATGGCCGCCAAAATGGCCGCAAAAACCTATAAATGGTCATAACTTTGTAAATATCCACTCAAACTTGATAATTTTGATGGCTTTGTATGGGTTTCAAGAGGCAAAGTACACATTTGGATCATCATACATTGTATAAGTTTATTATATTACACCCAAATCCAAAATGGCGTCCAAAATGTCCGCCAAGATACCCACCAAATCCTATTAATGATCATAACTATGTAACTATCCACTCAACTTTAATGGATTTGGTGTCTATACATACGTTTCAAGGGGCAAAGAACACACACAGATCATCAGACATTGTTTACGTTAACAATAGTACACACAAATTCAACATGGCGTCTAAAATGGCCGCCAAGATGGCCGCCAAAACCTATTAATGATCATAACTATGTAAATATCCACTCAAATTTGATTATTTTGGTGGATATAAATAGGTTTCAAGGGGCAAAGAACACATAAAGATTATCAGACATTGTTTAAGTTAACTATATTACACACAAATCCAACATGGCGCCCAAAAAGGCCGCCAAGATGGCCATCAAAACCTATTAATGATCATAACTATGTAACTATCCACTCAGATAAGATGATTGTGTTGTCTATACCGTGGTTTCGAGGGGTTAAGAACACATTTCGATTGTCAGACATAGTTTAAGTTTATTATGTTACACAGAAATCTCACATGGCGTCCAATGACACAATACAAAGGACCGCAAGTCGATTACTTTTGACGTGATGCTTGTTATGTGAAACGCCATAGTTTGGACCTGCCGCAATTTCTGGATTTTGACAAGAAGATCGATATTTTTCAGCTTCAGGCAACACTGAATTGGCAGGGAATGATGCGTATCTTGCATCAGCAAAGCCAGTACCCTGGGCTGTTGTCAGTCAAATTCTTGCCTATGATTAATATGTACAATGGGAACAAAGCGTGCATTCTGTCAACATAAGTCTTAGTTTGCAACCTTGCCACAACCTTCACACCATTGTAACGTTTGACCAACCCTTGTATTGGAAATAATCATGGATGCGCCACAAAGTAGTTGAAAATGTTGTTCAGAATTTGGGATGTTTCATAAACGTATGAATTTGCGGGCGGGTTGGGCAAAGGATCCCTCGTGGAAGAAACCGCTCTCAAAAACACAATTGAGGCTCTCTATTGAGTAATGCAATTGTGCACATTGTGACACGAAAAGCTGTCAAGAGGCCTTCACGGGACCATCTTCTTGTTGAAAAGTGCATACACAGCAATCTTTCAGCTGAAATGACCAAGGAAGATCCAGACATTCAGATGCTGCTTGATCATGCCAAGGATTTGTACTCTTCCCTTTTGAGGGGCAAAACGACGCTAGCAGATGATATGTTATGCGATTTTAATCAAACTCGAGAGGGCTGCAGAGAAATAGAAACATGAAATTGCCCAGACCTCAAAGACAAGCATAGTATGGCTGAATTATTAGCTTATGATTAACAATTCAAGGGTGGTGATTAAACCATATCGTACTGGGTATTGGTTGATGCATTAGGCAGTGCCCAATTTGCTATATATCTTTGCCACTGCTGGATTCTTTACCTGCAATCTGCGTATTACTTCATATATCTGCAGCAAGCAACCTAGAGGAAACGCACCCGGACGTTTATCGAAAGTTCGGTATTGGTTTTCACGTTGTTTGTAGGAGCCATCTGTGCTGGGCTGGGCTAGGACTTGATCTTGTTATTGAGAAAACATTGATGATGTTTTTATAGAGCACATGTGGTCTAACTCGCGGCAGTGGAATGACTGAGGAAATGCAAACCCCTCGAACCCTATCTGCAACATCCGAGCACAACAGTGCGATGCAGGATTTCACAGACCTGACCTATACTACAAGTCCACAACACAAAGACTCAACTGAAGCGTGCATCAAAGGGAATTCTTCTGATCTAGAGAAAATGTAGACTCAGATTACAACCTGATCACCATACACAGCTGACCGTACTCTCATAAACATGGTAAATGGGAAAGTGGCTGGGTCACATGTGAAAGTTCATTCAATTGAGGCGGTTGGGAAAACGATCATAAGAGATATCATAGGAAAGTCGGTCTTTGGTTATAAATTCACGAGAAAATGCAGAGCCAAATCTCTTTGGAATAGCTTGGCTTTTAAGATCGCTTTTGACAGTGCTTTTGATCATGCTCTTCTGTTCCGGCGTTTTCTGGTCGTGTTAAAATATAAAGATCCTTCCCTTGTAGTCGTATTGTCTTATGAACTGAGCTCCCATCCTGCTGCCTTCTTTGAAGAACATACTTTGTACAGCAGATAAGCCTCAGATCGCTCGGGTACTTTGAGAGTATGCTGTAGACACATCATGTGAGGCTATGATGAACTGTATTCATGAAACAGATGCATGATGGTGGCACTTCGCTGCATCGTTAACCATGGAGAAGGGCGACTCGTATAACGCAATAGCCGAGTCTTATGTAGATGCAGTGAAAGGCATTACGGACAAGCGACAGTGGGGTTCGATGTCTACGAAGACGGTGATTATAACAAAGACAAAACGCACCGGAAACGTGAATCATATTGTGAGTTTCAGCAAAGAGACAGAATGCTCATGTTAAAAAGGAAGACGTTTTGTCTCGTGACAGAAACAAGGCCGGAATGATTGCTCTAATCAGCACAACTCTGACTAAAATGGGATGCTATGTTGTTCTGTCTTCAGGGGATGCAGACGTTCAAATTGTTAAATACAGTATAACGATCCCGTCGTAGCACCACAACGTTGGTGAGCGAGGATACATATTTACTCATCTTAAGCCTGCATTACTCCAAAAGGGACAATAAGACCATCTACTGCCGCTTTTATGTAAATAAATAGTCAAAGGAACGCAAGGTGTATAATACTAACCATTTGAAAGAACTCGTGCTTATTCAGGCTGTTATTAATCTGTAATGATTTTCAGAAACGGTAAAAAATCAAGTCGACAGAAGTTAGTAAAACCTGATCCTATCATGAAGTCATGTGCTGGTTCATTCTCTCTTCCAGATGTCGTAAATTGGATTTTATGAGTATTCAACTTCTTGCTTGTCTCCTAAACTATGGCATTTTACATAACAACCATAACGTTTGAGTAACAAGTTATGTACTTGTGGTCCTTCGTATTGTGTTGATGGCCATTGTACGCCGTGTTGGATTTCTGTTTAACATAATTAGCTGACATTTTGTCTGATGATATAAATGTGATATTAATATGTTGCTTGCTCTCTGAACCTGGGTATATACACCAAATTCATCAAATTTGAGTGGATAGTTTCATAGTTATATTTTATAATCATAAATAAGTTTTGGCGGCCATCTTGGCGGCCATTTTGGACTCTATGTTGGATTTGTGTGTAATATAATAAACTTAAACAATGTCTGATGATCTTAATGTGTTCTTTGCCCCCTGAAACCTATGTATAGACACCAAATTTTAAAATTTGAGTGGCTAGTAACATAGTTATGATCATTTTATAGGTTTTGGCGACCATCTTAGCGGCCATTTTGGCGGCTATTTAGGACGCCATGTTAAATTTCGGTGTTACATAATTAACTTACACTTTGTCTGATGATATTAATGTGTTCTTTGCCACCTGAAACCTGGGTATAGACATCAAATTCATCAAATTTAAGTTGATAGTCACATAGTTATGGTCATAAATAGGTTTTGGCGGCCATCTTGGCGGCCATTTTCGACGCCATGTTGAATTGGTGTGTACTAAATTAAACTTAAACAATTTCTGATGATAATTATGTGTTCTTTGCCCCTTGAAACCTAGGTATAGACACCAAATGCATCTAATTTGATTGGATAGTTATGATCATTAATAGGTCATGGCGGCCATCTCAGCGGCCATCTTGAAAACAACAACTTTCCGTAGGTCCGAGTGTGGTAAACTTTTGATATGTTTTTAAGGACCTTCTACCCGACCAGGATTAGTTAAAAAAAGTTTTGTAGCAATTGTTTCGTGGTCAAATTGTATATTGACCCTACTTCGGTTCAATTTCTCCCAGACAATTTATGAAAATTAAGCTGATTGAGGCCCGATATTCAAAGGAGAAAAAATACCAAAAGCTGCCAGTACCAGACTGTTATCAACCATTTTCACATGCTACTGCCATGCATCTTCCAAGATATATAGGTGTATTTTGCCCCCCTTACTGGTACACCCCACCTCAATTTTGGGTACTTGGCTGAAGGACTAAAGGGAGAAAATTCAAACAGTGAATTTATAATTTTTAATGACTTTTGTTTATATTATATTTAATTGTTTACTAAGTACATTTTGTGAGCAATTCACATATATGTATACAGCTAATTGTGTGGAATTTTAATGTAAAAAACCTATAATTGAAATCATGTGTGCGTGTAAAACATATCTGGGTTTGGTATAATAAAAGATTGTAATACAAATAATTGAGTCTTTCTCTATTACAGTAGACGAACGAAAATGTCAAGCACACAGTTCGGGTTTCAGTTAGGGATTTCTTTTGAGCATGCGCGGGCTATTAATATCCCCGCCAGGAGGTCGCATTACATTCCTACGAGATTGGAAAACATCACACTTGTTTAACTTTAAGACAAGCATTTAACGAATTTTCGCTTTCAAATTCAAAAAAACAAACATCTGTAAGTATCTGACGAAGCAAATTCAGTTGCAGCGTTACAATACACGAAAAAAATAGAACGTCCGGTAAATACTGCTGTCCGACAAATACTCGCTTACCAGTATAATGGAGGACAAGGATTGTTTGCGGGAACTAAGTTCCCTTGATTGTATCAACCTAAAGGCAGTTGTATTACACTCAATACATGTATGTCGTTTTTTAGAAATAACAAAGTAAACCGAAATCTATATTCAGATATGAGAAAAAATATTCACACACTAATGAGTGGACCATTATGTACTGATAAGAGGTTTCACCTAAAGTGTTTCATCCCTACCTCCCACAACGAAAGAAGGAACAGAAAAGAAACAGAGACGAGGGAGGAGAGGAGGGGAGAGAGAGAGAGAGAGGAGTATAGAGAGAGGAGGAGAGCGAGAGAGCAGAGAGAGAGAGAGGAGAGAGGAGCGAGAGAGAGAGGAGGGAGAGCAGAGAGAGAGAGAGAGAGGAAGAGCGAGAGAGAGACGAGAGAGAGAGAGAGAGAGCGAGAGCGCGAGAGCAGAGGTAGAGAGCGAGAGCGAGAGCGCTAGCGGATAGATCTATCTCTTTCTCTCTCTCTCTCTCTCTATCTCTCTCTCTCTCTCTCTCTCTCTCTCTCTCTCTCTCTCTCTCTCTCTCTCTCTCTCTCTCTCTCTCTCTCTTTCTCTCTCACACCGTCTCATCCCACTTTGTAATATCTTTTTACATTGATGATTGTTTGATGAAAAAATATTAGAAGGTCTGGTGAATTGTGAATACCTACTCTAATACTTATTTAAAATTGAAAATAACTTCAAACAAGACTTATCTCGGACTTTATAGGACATGGTACAATATATTACTTTTCGGGGTTTTATTACAAAACGGGTTGTTACTGTCGACCCGAAATGTAATAATGCATCGCAACCAACTTTGTAATAAATTATTACATTCATGATTTGCTGATGGAGTCTATTAGAACAAAGGTCGGGGGAACATTCAATACCTACTCTAAAACAAATTAAAACATGAAAACAACTTCTAAAAAAGTCTGTATCTCTGATTTAATGGACAAGATAAAATTATTACATTTCGGGTTTTTATTACAAAACGGGTTGTTACTGTCGACCCGAAATGTAATAATGCATCGCAACCCACTTTGCAATAAATTATTACATTCATGATTTGCTGATGGAGTCTATTAGAACAAAGGTCGGGGAACAGTCAATACCTACTCTTAAACTTATTTTAAAAAAACTACTCTAAAACTAATTTAAACATGAAAATAACTTCTAAAAAAGTCTGTATCTCTGATTTAATGGACATGATAAAATTTATTACATTTCGGGGTTTTTATTACACAACGGGTTGTTACTGTCTCAACCCGAAATGTTATAATGCATCGCAACCCACTTTGTAATAAATTATGACATTCATGATTTGTTGATGGAGTCTTTAAGAACAATGGTCGGGGGAACAGTCAATACCTACTCTAAAACTAATTTAAACATGAAAATAACTTCTAAAATGTCTGTATCTCTGATTTAATGGACATGATAAAATTTATTAAATTTCGGTTTTTTATTACAAAACGGGTTGTTACTGTCGACCCGAAATGTACTAATGCATCGCAACCCAATTTGTAATAATTATTACAATTCGGGGTTTTATTACAAACGGGTTGTAACACTGGTATAAATAAAGTATAATTCTGTTCTACTTTGGTTTTTTTAATAAACTGTTAAAAACAGTAGACAAGTATAAGCTTTATAGCCCCGTGTATTGAATATATGGCCATGCATGTTCTCATATGGGTGGTTTTAAAATGAAAAAAATACCTACGTAGCGACAACAAGTAAATACCTGAAGGTCAGTGTATAGTGGTAACTATTTACGTTCTACTCGCTAATAGTTCCTCATTATCCAATTAACGTTATCAGAAAGCATACACATATTGATAATTTATCGACAATAAACATATTTGATAACTCGCACAAACAACAATGTATCATTTCATCATTTCTAAAATCATTATTGGTTGATTTTAAACATAACAGTTCCAAACACGAAGCATCCATTCATAACACAAGCTGCAAAAGCTTCTTTTTCATAACAATAATTACGTTCAAAATATATGGGCTTATGTAAAAAAACATCAACAGTAAACGTTTATTTTTCAATGATTTACTTATTGTGAACAGAGGTAAAAGTATAAGTATTTTGCAAATGTTGTGGGTGTGTTGTGGTGGACCACATCGTTAACAAATTCCATGGGCGAAGCTATCAATTTTAATGCCGACATTGACCCATAAAGTCCAATATAGATCAATATAGGCATAACGGAAAGACAGTACAAACGCAATAACACGCATTAAAAAAAGAGAACAAAAACACAAACATTATGAAGAACGAAATGAAATTAATATAACGTTAATTTCACACATATTTCAGAATTCTTTCACACATATATCAGAATACAATAATTATTATATTAACATAAAAATACTGAAACTCACCGGGTAAATAAAAGAAAGAGATATACTTGTAGAACTGGCGTCAAATTAATGTTATGGCTAATTTGCAAGCGTGGTCAGTAAATTCATAACAAATACAACAGTGATATTGAATTACCAGTGAAAATCTTACCTCGGATAATTTTTTTGATATGATTTGACCTAAAAACTATTGCATCAGCCCTCATGTGTGAAAGCGCACTAGAGAGAGGACAGAAGTCCCACAAAAAAGTAAATGTATATAAATACATGGACTGCAATAAAGTAGCAGTTTTCCAAGTATGTTCGTCGTGCTAAATAAAACTTGTCACAACCTTATTTCACGTCAGCATTCCATTTCCATGCCCATGATCACATATTGGAGGCGTTACCTATAAGGGACAAAGATTGGAATCATGGGCTTGCTTAATAGGTACGATAAAGCATAGTAGGAAAAAATATTGTTGAAATCTTCAAATCTTTGATTTCAGGCAAGTTCATGGCAATTGCCTATATAATTACACGTCAATAAACACAAAACAATATAACAATATAAAACATTAAAAAAGGATTAAAGCTGATAAAAAAACGTATTTGTGTTAATTCATTCTTATGCAAAATAAAAATGGATGGGTAGGTATCTAGGGAATTTTCATCACTGATGTATTGATTAAAATTAAGTGTCATGTATTTAATCGTAACAAACTATAAACATTTACTCGGGGGGGGGGGTTTCTTGAGCAGACTACGTTCAAGTGAGTTCAGCATATTTGTTTGGACGGATATTTTCACCCTTAAAGCCACTGTATATATTTTATATAAGACAGACGTTTTAATGTATTTATGGGGTTTGTGCTTCTTTTGATGTTGTTTTTTTGTGTGGATTAAACATATTTATTTCATCCAATACACATTTTTTTCTTGACTTACATGGACAATTGATACAATGAACATGATACTACGTATAATACAATTTCCACACATGAAAACGCAGGATTTGTGCCTTTGTACACTGAAATGTGACATAATCGCTGTGTGTATTCTTTAAGGCTCTTTTATCTACCCTAATCAATTTACTAAGAAATTTAATATTGGTAAAATTCCTCCTTGTAATAATTTTTAGAGGCACATTATGGGAGCTAACTTACAAACGACAACCTCAGAGCCCATACCAATGTACAGTGGCTTAACAGATCATTTGTTTTATTTGAAAACATATTCATGTTTTAAACACAAAAATGTAGTATTAGTATTATTAAAGTAGCAAATGTGCAATTTTATGTATGTTAATTTACATACAATATTTAAGCCAGAGTGACAAGGACGGGGGCGGATTGACAAACGAAGACAGAGAGAGAAAGTAATACAGAGATACAGAAAGATAGCAAAGTTAACATATTTTCGATATATATCGGTATGAGAACACTTGAAAATAACTTTATCGTTACAAAAGCGTGGCGTTGAACGTCTTAATCGAAACTATATGTGAAATAATAACCTAGAGCAGTGCTATGGTCACGATACGTGTTATCTATTTTTCAGTTAAATATTATAGTTTCGTTTAGTTTTATTCAAATAGAAATCAAGTATAGTTTCGTTTAGATTTATTCAAAAAGAAATCAAGTTTAACCTCGCTTGTGTTCCCGTATTTTGTTAATACACAATACATTAATTGTATTTTATATATCAATATCAGAACGATTTTTATGCATATCATTATAAAGTGTTTACCCTTTAGGTTGTTAAATATATTTGTTATACGTGTTTAGCAAATCTATTAAAATTATAGTTGCACATTGATATTACTGCTATTCAATGGTTGTCACACAATTTACAAGTTGCGTAACACCCATGATAGTAAATAAAGCTGTTTACGACCTCGAATGCATGTGGTTAATTAATAACAAGTGTTAATATTTGTGTTGTTGTTGTGTATTGAGATAGATACCGTGAGTAAAATTTGGATAAAATTCATCGATTTGTGGCAGCGAGAATATATTTAGAATACAGGCTTACTGGAATACAGGCTTACTCGTACGCCGCAATTCACTGTTTTATTTTAAACCTATTTATTTTAGCTCGATTGCATCGAAAGCCTAAGGCTTATATAAACGCTCTCGAGTCCGTTTCCTGGGCCTAGAATCAGTACTTGGTGTCTTTGGGGGAGATCTAAAGAACGTTCCCGCGGTGGAAATCGATACCATGACCTCCCTGTCGCTAGGCGGACACCATATACATTACCCCACGGCGACCTGTATTACGCCACGGCGACATGTTTTAACATCAAGTAAATAACATTTTTCAGAAATTTAATTGAAATAATATATTGTGGTTATAATCGTTATATATTTATTAATTATTGATAAGGCATTCATATACAGGCCGAACATAACGGCCTAACTCGTTGATGAAAAAGCTGTCTGTTTAATTAAAAAAGAAAGCTTACTTGTCACCAATAAATAAAAATGTGAAAGGAATAGTACGTCAACCTTTTGTTAATGGCATTTGTAGGTTAACAATCCACTTAAGAATTTGCTATCTACTGAACATCCGATTACAATCGCAACTTTATTTGTTGTAAATATTTGGTTAGTACATGTAGAAGTGAATTTAGTTAAGTGTGTGTCATAAGGTTATTCGTCGCGAATCAAACACGGATTAACTCATAAACATTGCCACTTCATGTTGAATGAAAATGTATCCGGTAACCCATTTATTTTACCGATGTTCCACAAAGAAACTGGATTTTTTTAAATACATTAGACAGTTTTGTATCAGGTCAATATCAGCCGTTCAGTATGATACAGAGACTATGATTATAGACGTCCGTGACCCTTACCACTGTTGATAAGAATATCTGACAAAGCGTTTTTTCTTATCTGTCATTGACCGAGTTTCGGTGATCACGCGTCCTCTATGTTATAACGCATGTAAAATTCGTGTTTGGTTTCTTTCATATGTATTTCAGTGTCGTTTAACAAATCACGTTAACATTCCAGTATTGCCTGGGGAAACCGTCTTAGTGAGTGCTTTCAGTTGATAAACGCATCCACAAGTAGGTAGAACAATTTAATAACTTATTTAAACTGGCAAATGATAATTATAAAACCGTCACAATAGAAAAGCATTTTAAACAATACAATTATGTGATATTTTATAGCGATACGGCGTTTTCAATATTCCCAAAGCCATTATTGCCCAGAAGTTGAAAGTTAGAAATTACCTCTTGATGTTCTGAGTTCGAAGGTAATGAGTTTTATTCAATTTGTAGTATTGCTATTGTATGTATGTAATACCATTCCAAATGTTAGTATAAAGTAACAATACATTCGTTCAAATATTGTATTCACATGAACATTTTGTACTCGAAAATCGACATGCATGTCTTCTACTTATTTAGGCAACATATCATTTTGCATATAATGTGAGAAACAAGAAACACCAATTTCACGTTCGAAGGAAAATATACAAACATGCTTAAACAGCTGTGTTATTACAGTTAAGAAACAACCATTTGTAAAATCTGTTTTTTGCTCAATAATCGTTAATATATTGACGGCGGTGCTTTGTTCTAGCGCATGAAGATGCATGTGAATAAAGTTTTGGCTTATTTTGGTAGGACATTACTTAAGCTATTGACCTTTAAATGAGTCAAATAGAGCAGTTTTAAACGCATGGGGTTAGTTTCATAGCAATAGCAGTTAGATGGTTCGTTAAATGTTATTGATTGGAGATTATATAAAAAGCAAACTGAATGTTGAAAACCATTAAGTACATTGTATAATGCATCTCGTTTATGAAGTGCGTAATAGTTCATGTAAAAGTAGAATATAACAATATATTCTTGAAAAATGTGCCGGGTCACACTACTTTTAGTTCTTTTATAAGTTTTCAAAAATATCACACATCCCGAGTTATTGTAGTTAAATTAAAATCAGATCTTAAATGGACTTAAATCTTATTGTGTCTGGTTGAACTGTGTATTGTTAGTATCCATAAGGTGGTGGAAGGGTATTGTAATTAAGTTTTGCTTGCCTATTAGATATTTGATAGAAACAAGATATGTACATGGGATATTTTTTTAGTTGGTATTTAATACGCGGATGGCTATGTAGTTGATTTTGAACGTGAATGCAACTTGATGTATATTTAACTAGTAATTGGTCTGTATGAATTGCAATATTTATTGTGTGTATGCTAGGATAAGTAATTGTTTTATGTATGTATGGTTATACTATTGCTCAACATAACGCTTTCATTTGACTATTTATAAATAATAATTAAGGTTATATAATGTGCGTACCGATCTATTTTGTAATATACTTTGCTTAACCAAAACTTATTAAAATTGTTTCTCCCGAGAGGGTTAGCTGCAGTCATAGCAGTGCGATCTAGAATTAATAAATAATCACAGGAGAGTCAAACAGGTCACTTTTAAATTCTTAATTTTTACTCTAACGTTCTTTTATTGTAAAATGGTCGATTTGAATCAATTAGCGCATACCCAAAATGTCTTAAGATGCATAAAGAACTTCCAAAATCACCTAACGTACATAAATATGCTCAATATCTTACGATAATAACAATAAAAGCAGAATTTTAATACCGTATCAATCATGTTAAACATATATTACTGAGATTGCTTTTTATCGCATAATTTATGTAGCAAGGGCATTTGATGCGATCGACATACCCGTAATTACAAACGATAAGAACACTTCAATCAGGTTTATTTAACATTCTGTGTGATTATTTTATTAAACTGACTGCATTTGCATAAACAAAGTCGATCAGTCAATTTGCCAAGTATGCTTAACTGCCCTCATTACATATTTATATTTATATATCGTTTTACAAATTACAGAAGTTTAAGAAATGCTTGTTTAATTTGTAACGAAACGATACTCACTCCAAGTTTTATTTAACATTCCTTTCATTTTTATACTAAATTTACAGAGAATGTTTTGCAAATCAGTATGAGTTAGCTACGCTAAGGACGGTAACTCACTACGCTAAGAACGATTACCGCTGCCTGTTTATACTTTACTGGTGCACAGCAGACAGCTTATATTCTGTAAACAATACACCATTTAATAAATGTTAAAAGCCCTGTTTAAGCATTTATTGATTCTTCGGTTTAATACCATCTTTTCTTGTAATTTACATAATTTAATGAATGTTCTTGTTATTAACATAATAATGTAATTAACATAATTTAATAAATGTTAAAAGTAAATATCATAAGAATATAATTTAATAAAAGTTAAAAGCCATGTTAAAGCATTAACTGATTGTTAGTTGTAATACTATCTTTTCTTGTAATTTACAGAATCTTGTAATTTACACAATTTAATAAATGTTCTTGTAATTTCCATAATCTTGTAATTTACATAATTTAATAAATGTTAAAAGCCCAGTTTAAGCATTTATTGTTTTTTAGTTTTAATACTATCATTTCTTGTATTTTTTATAGCTTATATATGTTCAGAACCGTAACGGTAGTATGCTACATATGTGTTGCTTGTGCATAAATTTGGTCTTTAGATAAAGAAATAATTAATAACATTGAAACGGTTTTATCAAATACTGAAGCTTTGCAATTAGGAACACAACAATAAAACACCATAATTACAGAGGAATGTATAAAAGTCAGTGATAAACTGCTATGTATAGCTCGCTGAGAAAATCTAAGTTAACCTCTTTCCATTCACTGGCGCTATCTTGTCGATACAGTGTATTGGCCAGCCTAGTGTTTATAACAGCTTTTGTGACGACATCTGTACGTTTATCATTGAAATCTGTACATATTGGCTGCTTTCAGGGAAAACGGGTCTTAATGATGCATTAAAAGTCTGTCATGAGGGCAAAATTGTTTCTCGATAATTTAAAGAAAATATATTAAGTATTAGATACACATATCACAACATGTACATGATTATAGGCTTATTATTCATTAGCAAGGCAACCTGATAGTTAAAACGTACCCACAAAAGGGATATGTGTGTTTATCAAACCGAAATCTATACACAAATGTGTATTCAAATGAGCAATCATACATGCGATTTACATGAACTATTTCAACCAAGGGCTGTCCTCGCCGTCAATTGAAACATTAACAATTAATTTGATTAAACGTATGTAGTTTCCTGGCTTGATCTTTCAAGGATTAAAGAAAGGTGGAGGGTTTTCTCCAACGTGGAATTCTACTTTTCTTTCATTATCACAAAGGTAACAAATATAAATATGGTTACCTGAAGCTTGCAATATTTGACAAATATTATGTTGTAGTTGCTTTTAATTGTGGATGTCTACTTAAAGTAAACAATGATTATTATTCGTATTATTCTATATCCAATAAATTCATCAAATCGACATGCTTCATATATACCACCTGACCGTCCAATATATTCCGGTATTGGATCCTAAAAGTCTGTATTTTTTCCATATTGGACAGTTGAGTACAAGTTCACTAAGCAATTGTTTTATAACAATAAAAGCCGTTACCGAGAAAAAGTATCCGACTGTACGATAATCGATTCACACGGACACTTGTCTTGAAAAAGAATAGATGCAATTAAAGCATTTAAAAATCAAAATTAAAATTTTAATGAACAAAGAGCTGAAGAAATTGATATAGAATAAAAAGCTCATCAGACGTTTAAACCGTACAATACGTTATACATTTGCACTCGCATACAGTTCGAAGAAAATTGGACTCGTCCAATATGACGTCAAACTGTCTGCTCATCCAAATATATCTCCGTATTGTACAGTGAAACGTCGAATAATCTTTAAATATATAAAAGGCGATTGTTGCGTTGTATCAGTTATTTCTACTTATAATCTGCTTCACTTGTGACTTAGTATTCCTCAGACTACTGCTGCAACTGCCTTAAGTTAACATACATATTATATATACCCTAACCCAGCAAGACATTTTTACCTTTATATAGACTCCGTTATGATTCATACTCACGTCGGTATCTGTTAACAAATGCGAACAGGACATATTCTTTTGAAGACTCGATCGTATGTTCTTTCGTTGTGCTCTCTTCTTCAAGTGGAATTTTTACAAAACTCAGTAAAACCATATAAACCCATGCGACAATACCACTAATTGGCCAGCTGTTCAGCTCTCTAGACAAAGCGAAAGCACACGCACTTAGTTATTCGTATTCATCAATAAAAATTACACCACTGGTATCAAATTTTATACGTGCATATAGTAGCTTATAATGGCAACTATTTTTTTTCAAATATAGAGTATGACAACACTATTCAATCCAATAGCGTTTTACAACAAATAGTTTATCGCTGTATTTGCCTAAGTGAAATAAGCAGCTAAACTTAAAAATAGCATACAATAAATGTTTTAAAGTTAAATCAGCCAGTGGTACATCAACAAGATTAAACATATAAACAAACAACAATTATAAAATAATTCTCAAAATCGACCCTATTGTAATCGAAAGGACTTTATACCGAGAACGTTGGATTGTTTTTACTTTATCTTTGTACAATTAAGTTCAAATTGTACTGATGTAAAAAAAGAATATCTTATCAAAATTTAAGATTAAATGTATTCGTATTTTAGCCTGTTTTTATATAATGGTTACTTATAAAACAAACTGTTACCCTTTGACAAGACTGTGCGAGAACGATGTTGCGCACACGTTGCGTCGACATTATTTTTGCATTTTGTTTTATGATCAATACATATTCCATCAACAGACGAGATATTATCATAAAGTAAAGCCATAGTCTTTATGAAAAACATATAATTGCGTTTTCACGTTTTTAGATAAATAAAATGTATTGTATCTTGGAACAAATATTTAAAATATTGAATATTTTAATTTATTGTATGATGAGATGTATAATGCCCGTGTATTTTTGTGCATATTTGCTGTTTACGAAATCTATAAATGGGTGAGGATCATCATGAATGAAACAAAAAGACGAACATCCAAATTTCAATGTCGACTATAGCCAAGTCGACGCTATAAGTGTCGTACAATCATTGTTTAAATGTCATATAATTTATTAACAAATATTAGTGGTCTGCCTCTTGAATAACTTAAAGGATTATTGCTAAACGAATCGTATGCATGTTAAGGATTTCAACTATTACTACTTCTACTACTACTACAACCACTAAGAACTAAGACCTTAGTCGAGCTTGTTGAAGGAACAAGTAGCATCATGTTAGCTTACCTGAAGGGAACCAGGTACTCTGGTCGCTCTTAAAACTGCTTTATCTTGACTCAGCATGGGTTCTAAATGCCTTTAAAATCTTGCAAAGATCTGTGTGTTTGCCAAACAGTGTGTTTTTTCAAACAGCTTAATGTTAAGTTTTGTCTTTCAAACTTTCCAAACATAAAAGGGTTGTATCTGTGTAGCAAAATGTTTGGTTTAAGCAGATTGGCACATCGCATAGAGCTTTATAGATATCAACTAATAAGATGTGATTGTAAATTATTATTTAAGTATTTAAAGTCACACACCTTGAAATGAAAGTAAATTAAAGTATAAATAAGAAACACATTTTATCTATGCCTATTATGTCTATTAGAATACATCTGATGATTACAAGGTAGAAATCCGTCTTTTTTGCGCTTTAAACTTAAAAATAATCGCGTTTATTATAATGGACGTATACGTCTAGAAATCCTACTTTCGGTTTTAAAATTTAAAAAAATAATACATGACTTGCTAACTTGGCTATAGATTTTTTTTTTTTATATGCCAATTAGAATATATATTGTGGTTACAAGGTAGAAATCCGTCTTTTTGTGGGCTTTAAAACTTAAAAATAATCGCGTACATGTAGTCGAAATGGTCGTATAAGTATAGAACTCCTACTTTCGATTTTAAATTAAAAAAAATTACTTGCAAACTAGGCTATAGATTTAATTTTATCAATGACATTTATAATATTTCTGGTGGTAACAAGGTAGAAATCCGTCTTTTTTGCGCTTAAAACTTAAAAATAATCGCGTTTGTCGAAATGAACGTATGCGTATACAAATCCTACTTTCGGTTTAAAAAAATAATAATTACTTGCTAACTAAGCTATATATTTAATGACAATTTTGCACACTTTTAAATTGCACCTACATGTATTGATTAACATGTATTTCAGTTCAAGGTGTGTGGCTTTAAGAGATAACACACACTCGAGTTAACACTTAATTGCAATATAATATTTTAAGTATTTCATTCCATTAAATTGTGTTCATAAACTCCTAACAAAAAGTGAAAACTTAATACAAACACTCTTTGTTAAATGTCGGATCAATAACTAAACAAAGACTTGTTAGTAAATTAATAGCGCGTTCAGATAAAACCAAGTTGGCTGAAGAACTACATTGTTTTCATTTCCAGATTGAAATTTGAACTTAGGATAAAGATAACTTAACAATTTCGCGGTAAACTTATTTTCAAATATGCTTACAGAAGTGTCGGAATATCTATTTCTGAATCTAGGATTGCAGTTATCGAATACCGAATTATATGCTCATATACTGGTAAACAAGCTGGCTTAGGAAATGTTTAAGTTGGTTAACTGTCAGGCGTCATTTGACTGAAATACGAATGATGAGAAGATGTTTCGCGCACATAAACTATGCATGCGTTGATTTTTATACGAATGACTCATTAATAATAACAAGAAAAAAGTTAAGGTATTAGGATCAAATATTACGGTAAGATGGTATTATGGAGCTTTGCAATGTGTGTATTTTCTGCGCTGGTCTTCTAAATGTCAAAACAAATAACGAAATAAAAATCTTAAGTGTGGACATATAACAATAAGACGTAATTGGTGTACCTCAACTTGAACTGTCAAAAAGTTTCACTAAAGAATAAATGTCAAAAATGTTCGTTAAACAATTCAACGTAGTTGAGAAGACCTCAACTTGTATTTAAATGTAACGACATTTGTCTTACGTAATGGCGACAAAGCGAGTCGTAAATAACGAAGCTTGAAATTTATTTACGCTGTGAAACATATTGATTTATTGATAGGCTACGCTTTCCAAAGGACATTTAGCTCACTGGGTTACCGGTCCTCAGTAGAAAAATCAAAGTGTGTAGACCCATTATTGTAAGAGACACGCTAAATATAATATACGCAAAAAAGAATAGTGTGTATGTAGGGTATGTAGGGTATGTAGGGTATAATACTTATGTGTCTTAATATTAACAAATAACACATTTACATTTCTTCTTGTTGAACTACACACTACTGCTACACCAAAATTAGTAATTGAAATTCTGGAATCCAATGTATAGGTTATATTATTGCACATATAGAATGCATTCAAAATGTTATTTTATACGCACGTATGCCTTGTGTTAAACGTAGTTTTAATTGATATATTACGATTTGTCACCTTAAGAAAATGCATATGAAACACAATCACACGTCACCTGCATTATCGTTAGAAATGTTCATACACTTAAAGCAATATATAAATCAGTTATTGCTGTAAACATCGCTAGACGTGGACATACTTCGTAAAATAATGTTCAAATTATTTGAACAAACATCGAAAGGCAAACACAGTGACACAGAAATAATTGTTGGGCGATGACGTGCGGCGGTCTTTATTAAATAATTTTGTGTCGTGTTGTGCAGGAGGAGTTATGTAAAAAAAGTATCTTTATGTGATTGATAGTCTCTCTATCTATTAACAGTACTGTAATTTCAAATAAACATTCATAAATTGTGTCGATGTTTATGTCGTGCGTTTACTTTTTTCAGACGTATTTTCATTACGAAAACTTTTTGAAACAATCACATCCTATATGTTAACAGAAGAGTCATTCTATACATATATGGCGGTGACGTCAATCTTTTTATATCACAGACCGTCGTCGACCAAACGAAAACAGTTTAAGCTTAAACAAAATAATAGCCGCTTCGCCTGATGGTATAAACTTTGAAAACCTTGAATTGTTTGTCTGGAGATCTCGGTGTTTGCATCGATTTATTTAATAATATTTAGCGATTATCCGCCTAGTATTTTAATTTTCAAAGTATAGTATGGATGTTTTCATGTTTGTTGTTATTCCATTATGTTCTTCAGCATGTGTACAAGACATTTTACAGCAATAACGGAGGCAAAAGTCTGATTCTCTTCGACAAGCAAATCTGAATGTATGCAATATATCTGACTCGCTACAGCAGATTGGCTTTTATACAACACATTTGGCTGAAAACAAATGAACTGGTATTATGTTTCACAGTAATGTGATGAATCTTACATTCGTGAATAACTATCATAGTATCGAGTATTGAAGTATCGGTAGTAGTTATGTCGAAATATATCACTGTGTGATATGAGCAAGACCCGAAACGCAGAATTTAAAATCAATAGCAAAGTAAGAAAATAAAGCCATGTGTTCTATGTATGTTCTTGTATGTTCTTATATTTGTGTGTAGATTGTAATTTTAGTTTCCTTGATTTGCATTTATGACCAATTTGGGTTATTATTCTGACTAAGAAAATATGTTCTGCACAAGTTGTATGTAAAACAGCTGTACTATAAATGTTACATTGTTAGATTCACAACAACAAAAACAAATTGGCAAACACATGAACATGTCTTAATAATATTCCTATGTATCGTCACTTTTGCATAAAATGATTGCCAAATTATATTAAGATTATTCTGGACAATTTCGGCTGTGAAATATTACTGATTTCATTTTTATTTTAGAATTTTCTTTTGTCTAATAATAAAACTAAATATTCGTTCTGTTGAAACAATGGATCAGTAATGTATACTTCAATAGCCTGCATCACATCATCATAGTTTCACTTGTCAGTTGCACATTTTTTGCGTTATCCCGTTATTCATGGGTGACCAGACGTGATAAATCAATTACGTTGTTTTATACGACGACTTCTTTACAACCATAAATTAATCAATTATAATTGAGCAAGCTTTGGAATCAATAGCTCGATTTCATCCTTATCATCATCATCAGCAGCAGCAGCAGAATCATCATTATCATCATCATCATCATCATCATAATCATCATCATCATATTCATATTCATATTCATCATCATCATCATCATATTCATCATATTCATCATCATCATCATCATCATCATCATCATCATCATCATCATCATCATCATCATCATCATCATCATCATCATCATCATCATCATCATCATCATCATCACCATATTCATCCTCCTCCTCATCATCATCACCAACATCATCATCATCATAATCATCATCATCATCATCGTCATCGTCCTCGTCGTCGTTGTAGTCGTCGTTATCATCATCATCGTCATCAACATCATCCTCAACCTCATCATCATCACCATCACCATCATCATCATCATCATCACCATCATCAGCATCATCATCATTATTTCAACAACCTCCGCGTGCGAGGATCAAAAGAAACCTGGAACTAAGGTTATGCATTAAATAGTCGTAAACAAGAAAAAAATTCAGCGAGCGAATGAAAACGTGAAGAAAACTTTACAATTGTTATGGAATTCCCAGAACAACTTTTACAACGTTACTCTCCGCCTATGGTTTGTGGCAGAATGTACCAGTCTTAAGTTCCTATTTGGCAAGTCTCGGTTAAGAGTAAAATGAACAATAAACCATGAGAACATTCCATGCGTATGGCCAATAATCGCATTTTTTCCATGAAATATACACACAACATTTAACAGTCGAAATACATTTTTATTGTGAATGTGCATTAGGATATTAGTTGGACATTAGGTTTTCTGCTGATCAAAACATAGATATATAACCTTCAAAATTGTTTATTGTCGATGAGAAACACTTTAACTGAAATGGAGTGAACATTTAACAATCAGGCACATGTCTTAATATTGATATTTTGCGATAATATCACTTAAATGCAATAAATCAATGGTTTAATTAAAAACTTATGTCTTTGAAGCGGTATGGGACCACTTAACACATAGTAAAATAGTTTGCATAAGGAAATACATGCATCAATAAATCAGGCCTCATTGCCCAAAAACAAATTTTAAGAATAGATAAATCACGACATAAATGAACAAAATATATCGGGCAATATTTACAGAAGCTTATTTGAGATGGTAGCTATAAATTTGGTTCCGTTTTTTTATTTACCTAGTCAACTTGAAGATTAAGTAGTGTTCCCTTCGGTATCATTTTCATGTAAGAGGACATAAATATTACCATTCAATACTTCACATCCCGTGGAGAGCGCCCTACATGCATCTCATGCTCTTTTAGCCATTGGTATCAGTATGGCGTTTACTGCGCTTAATAAAACGTAAAACAGACTGAAGCAAAAACCAATACTGACCCAGTAGCCAATTTTAGGAATGTTGACATATAGTAATCCAAACTTTATCTAAAATTCAACGAGTGTTGAGTTATTCAAAGTAAAACTTCAATTATTTATCTTTTAAGTAAAAGCTTAAAAACACATTACCTTCGTTGCTCACCGGAGAGTACTTAGTGGAGAGAAAACAGTGGAAAATGTATAGGGCTGTGAGATGAAAGGTTCGCCTTTGGGCTGCAAATGCGTACGGTTGATTTATAGAGTCGAAACAAGATTAACGTGATGGCCCTGAAATGCTTATCATACTTCTAGATACACCAATTATCAAATACACTTACATTGTTTAATCCCAACGTTCTCAGATTCAAAAATGACCGTGATATTGTAAATACAATTATTATGAACAAGTTTTATCAATTCTGATTAATACATAGGCCTACAACAGTGGTTATAAATAAATAAATATATATATATATGATTTACCTTGTCACCTTATCTATGGAAACCCGTTAGCCAAAGTCAAAGGCGTTGTCAATATGAACAGTCTGATAAAGTTTCATCAATAGCGATTAATAAATGTTTTCTTTTGCATTTCGATATAGACATACAATTGGAATCTAAAAAAATAACAAGCTGTTTAAAGGTGCAATGGCTTTCTTGCTTTAGACTATTTTTTTATATTCGAACTGGTATGAAAAATTTATATACTAAGTCCGTCTTTACAAGATTCATTAAGACAGATTCATAAATGCGAGTAGTAAAACTGTGTGTATTTAATTTGATACCTAGATTATAAATGCTGTTGCCGGTGTTTCTATCACAGCCCATAATGGCATTTAATAATGAAAACATAAACAAAACATGTAACATATAGAGGAAAACAACTCTGTGCCCATGGGTGTTAGATTATGTAGCATATATTCTAATTTATTACTTTATGGAGATTATACACTTTGCTACATGCTCATATCGTTCTGTATGGTTGATATTATGGGTAAATATATCATGTATGTAAGAACATATCCCAGTAATAACCTTGTTCATTCTATGCTTGGATGATCTATTCGACACTTGAAACAACGTTTATAGTTAAGGATACGCAGTCGCGGAGACGCCTGGAGTGTGTTTAATATTGATTTTTGTATTCGGATTATATATAAGCAATTTGAAATATGAACGAAAGCGTATACATGTACTTAAAAGTATATTGAATTCAATCAAATATGAAGCGATGATCAATGCAGTCATATAAGAAGGTATATAAGAAATCGTATAATTGTACGAAACCGTGTACTCATCATACATTCTATGGCGGGTAATTAAGTTTTAACAACATTAAGACAGTTAAGTCTTTTATATCCTTCTTCTTTCACAAATGCTGTTATCTTTATACGTTTACATCTTTTGTTTGCATATTTAAAAATTGACGAAATGTGGAAAGAATCGCAGCATCCGATGAACATTTACACACACAGTGAGATTTGACTGCAATGCCGTATCCCTTACAACAACAGAGTAGTATTGCCAATATAGCGTCCAGTTTGAACTATCAGTGGTAGTAACGTAGTTCTTATCTTAATAACGTTATTGTTTAAGTCTGTCGTTTAGTAAATCTTAACAGTAATCGTATTTAAAAATGTATTGCATTTAATACCCGACACATATCTACGCAACATAGATATACAATTCATGTTATATTTATCAATTACGGGGGCTTGACATGCGCTATAAATGAAACAACAGCGACATACCCTGGATTATTTTACCAATAGACAACCCGTAGGCTACTGACAGTACTCTCAAATAAAAAGTCAATTGGAATGTCCTTTTTGCATTGATTAAAAGTTATTGGTAAATTGATGTTATAATTGTTTTCATGTTGCTTCATTTTGAATCCGTATTTATTGTTTCTTACATTTTAACGATCAAAAGCCGGCGGCTACCTAGTTCGCTCTTTCCAATTATTTGTAGTATGTATTTCCTCGAAAACAGCATGCATACTTTAAAATAGATACCAAAACCCATCGAATAATTGAAATTGTTTGTGTGTAATCTTAAACTGCTTATACTTATCGATCTTTGTGTTTTAAAGATGATGATAGAGCCACAACGTGTTTCTTCCGAACGTTGATTTCCTTCGACGATGTAGCTAAATAAAACATCATGGCGAATCTAGCCGATGTGTTCACTGAGTCGGAAAAAACGAACTGGCTGAAGGCATTGCTTGCAATTAATATTGCAAAGTCTGGCCTAGAGCAGTTTGCGGAGATCGAGGCTAAAACTCTACACGGCAATATATACAACGCAATTTTGACAAGTGGCATAGTCGCGTGTACTGGCTGTCAAACAGCAAACTTGCTGAAATGCCCTTCGTCGGGGATATGCAAAAAACGTGGAGCGCAAGGGCTATGCACATCTATGCACGACTCCGCGTCTAAACAACCGCGAACATGCCCTGCTAATGTTTGCAATAAAGTCCTTAACGAAATTGCAAAGCAACATAAATATCACAATCCTTCGTGGAAAAATACAGTAGCGATTCACTGGGCATCAAATCCATGGGAAATTGCCAAGGCTTATTTTCCTCCAGACGGTTACGTTGAAAAGGCGTCGGCTCAAGATACTGACTTCAACGGCATCATCAGTTTTTTGATGAACTGTAAACACTTCGATAACAAGTTTTCGTTCCCCATAGCTCCAGGAAAAACACATCCATCATGCCTTTTAACAAAGGTAAATATATGTGATTCATATTTAATCTAGCTTTTTGAGTAAATCCTTATAAAATACCACAATAAAAATGTAACATTCCGTCCCTGCGTTGGTCTGCTAAGTCGAGTTCACTGAAATCAACGGTTGTTTCTTTCCACTGAGAAAGCAACACATGCTATTGTTGTGCATTGTTATGTCAATGTGGCATTTACTTTGCAATCTTGGACTTATATATTTGTAACACTTCTTACCAATCAAATGTTGTTTTTTTATGAATAAGCATAAGTGGATAAATTAAGACCGCTATATGTCTTTCTTTGTTCTACTGTGGAAAACACGTTTCTTTAGAATGAAGTTATATAACATATGCATTTTTATTAATGTTTTGTTTCAAACATACTTTATTGTCTTAAAAGTGTATTTTATCTCACAAATGTGTTCATGAACACTATGCATATAATATAATCGGCTATTTTGGAATGTTCACGCAAAGTTTAGAATGGAGTACTGTTAGCGGTAACTAACTAGCATAATTTCATAAGGCAATACTTACCTCGCATATTATTTTAGGCGCGAGACATAGGAAGAACTGTACGTCATTCGTCTACGTGCAAAGTCACAGACACAGATCTTCAGGGCATGTTCATAACACTGACGAGGCTGTTGACTGACCAAATATGTCTAGCAAACGACGTTGCTGCGCAGGAGGCTGTTAGGAAGCTAGCAAAGGTATTTTATAATCAATAGTGGCGAATCAGCCTATATATGTGCGTTTATCAAACATGGCATAAAGTACCCGTAAATGTTAAACATACAGCGTTGTTGATTTATGTGATTATTATTAAATAATAGGTTCGCATAGGAAAATGTATAATTCACTATGATCCCTCATATATGACCATATGGATATGATATATTTTTAATGACTTATTTTACAATACTCGTGTCATTCGTTGAAAGCCAATTATAATATAATGGGCCGCGTCGCGACACAACCGACCTAAATGAAATTGATAACGTTATTGGGAAAACCACTTTTAACCGACGTCATGATTTTACCCAAGAAGTATTTTAGTGTTTAGTGTAAAAATAGCTATTTGCGGAATTGTTGTGATTTTTTAATAACATGATGGACGAAGAAATGGATGTAAGTATTTGGTTGTTCATGATTGTAGTGTTATGAACGTTTCTGTTTGAAAAATGTTAATTTCAATTGGTCTTATAACATGAACCGTCTGAAGTGAAAGCAAAATAAAATGTTGCAGATATGCTCAAAAGCAATTAGGAATGTAGTAAACTTACTCTATCCAAATCGAAAGCCATGATAGGTATGAAATGCGTTATAAAACTGTATTCTTTCTGTACATTTGTAGTTTGCAAGCATGTATTTGTCATGGATAGTTAAATAAATACTTACATTGCTTAAACGAGCAACGAAAAGTGGTGTATGTTGTCATGAGAAAAATATGATTATCATTTGAGTTTTGACATTTCAAAATGATCGTTTCTTTGTTGCCATTTAATAATTATTGTTTATATATGGCCCTTATTGTCCTACCAGGTGTGTGTGGTGTAATATATGCTTTGAAGATTGCTATTTCATTTTATTACAGGTTTTAGAGAGTGTTCTCTCGCAACATTTTGAAAAAACACCCGTTTCGACACCATTTTCTTCACAAGAGCTCTGTGATTCGCCGAACGGAAATGATAAGATCGAGACAGACGATGGTTCACATGATATCGGAATAAGTGCACGGAAAGGTATTATGTCGCACATGTTAGAACATGTAGTCGTGCCAAGAAACCACGGAAACATGGGCAGACGTTATTAGCATGCACAATGCTTCGACGAAGTTCAATGTGGTGTGGCATATCTTCTATTGTAAGAGCCTCCAGAGACGCGACAGCCATGAGAGTATGCATATTGAAGGATCCTGCATTCCGGTTCGGGGATGCTGGTAGACCTGGTATCGTTCACGCTGCTGGATGCAGCAACGCCAGACAACACGTCCTGCATAAAACTGTTCGACCTTAAGTTCGTCTTGCGTTTCAGAACTGTTTGTGTCCTGAGCCACAAGAAGAATAACTTCAGAGAAATGTATTTGACAAACACTATGTTTAACAGCGTTGTATGATAGAAACTCGTGTGTTTCATTGTAATGTTGTCAAGTTTAATCTTCCTATCCATGCTGTTCGACCGTTGCTAGACAACGATATTTAATTATTGTACTTTTATTTTTTTATTTAACTATTTATTAAAATATGTTAAAAAACGTAATGATCGTAAACGACGTTAATTATTTATTACCGCATGTAACATATTGATTTAACGTTGGCTCGCTTCTGAGCGCGTCTAAAATAATATCGACGTCAACATAAAAATGGAGAGCTTTAGTGACCTTACGTCATCGCGCATATCTTCGGCATCTTTTTCCCGATTTCAAATATGTTTGCACCAATATTCTACACATAAAATATACTATTAAATTTTATAAAATACTGAAAATGAACAAATTTTTCATTAAGGCCGGTTTTTTTCACTACGCGGCCCAAATGTATAACTGAAGGGTAAACGGTAAACCTAACAACGCGATCTATATACTCTTCAATATGTATCAATATTTATATAACATTATAAATGTAAAATTGTGTTTGTTATGAACATGTGTTTAAATAAGTTTGTGTCTGTATAGCTACAAACCGACGTTCTGAAGATAACAACGGAGGAAATTATTAACTTGTTAGAATCTGCACGAAATAATCTAATGAAAGTAGAACATATAACTGAAAATATAACTAAAGCTATGGATGAGATGCGTATTTACATTGAAAACTATAGAAAGGTTCTAAATGCACACACAGACAAATGCAAGATGGAACTTGATTTACACACGGGCAAATGTAAAAAACAACTGGATGGACATCGTCAAATGTCTGCAGAAACAGACTACGATGAATCTTGTAAAGGTATGTAGAGTCTTGTAAAGGTATACTTCCGATTGCACGGTAATGTAATTCAACGAACAATATCATCAAACATATATTTCTGAACATTCAACATTTGAATTAAACGATATCAACTTTCAAAATATTCGCTATTATTTAGTTGCATTTAGTTGAACATCAAACCATTTATGTAAATGCTAAAACGTTTGCCAACTGCAAACAATGTTTTGATCATATGCGCAGGACTTAAACGATATCCCCATGTAAAGTTTTTGTAGCAAAGTGAAGAACATTCCATTATTACTTCACACAATTGAAGTTCAGTACTTACCATTGTGCAGTTTATAAAAAATGAAATACTACTTTGTGATATGACTATATGATATACATGTATGCTTGTTGAGTCGTGCGTAATTTTCATAAAGTTGTTACATAACAAATATTCTATAAATATATGACTATGAATCATTATAATCATATTGATAAATCATTGGCCTTTATATTTAAACCCCCCACAAACGAAGTTTAGGGGGGTATATAGGATTGAACTTGTCTGTCGGTCTGTCTATCTGTCGGTCGGTCCGTATTAAGTGTCCACTCTCTAATTCAAGTTGTTTTCACCCGATCTTCACCAAACTTAGTCAGATATTGTATCTAGATGATATCTAGGTCAAGTTTGAATATGGGTCATGCCGAGTCAAAAACTTGGTTACGGGGTCACTTTTTACGGGTGTATATATACATTTAGCATGGTGCCCGCTCTCTTATTCAAGTATTTTTCATCCGGGCCTCACCTATATTGGTCAGAAGTTGTATCTAGATGATGTCTAGGCCAAGTTCAAACATGGGTCATGGTAGGTAAAGAAACTAGGTCACGAGGTCACTTAGTGCTTTTAAAAAATTGAGCATGGAGACCGCTTTCTTATTAAAGAAGTTTTCATCCGGTCTTCACCAAACATGAACAGAAGTTGGATCAAGATGATGTCTAGGTCAAATTTGAATATGGGTCATGTCGGGTCAAAAACTAGGTCACGGGGTCCCTTAGTGCGTTGTAAACATTCAGCATGTTTTCCGCTCTCTAATTCAAGTAGTTTTTATCCTATATCTTCACCAAACTTGGTCAGAAGTTTTATCTACATGATCTCTACGCCAAGTTTAAACATGGACCATGCCGGGCCCAAAACAGGGTCACGGGGTCACTAAGCGCGTTTTTTAACATACGCATGGTGACTGCTCTCTAATTCAAGAACTTTTCATCCGATATTCACTTTACGTGGTCAGAAGTTTTATCTAGATGATCTTAAGACCAAATTCGAACATGGGTCATGCCAGATTAAAAACTAGGTCACGGGGCCACTTAGTACGTTTTACAAATTCAGCATAGTGTCCGCCCTCTAATGCAAGTAGTTTTCATCCGATCTTCACCGCACTTAGTCAGAAGTTGTATTTAGATGATGTGTAGGTCAAGTTCGAACATGGGCCATGCCGGGTAAAAAACTAGGTCACGGGGTCACTCAATACGTTTTAAACATTGAGCATCGAGTCCGCTTTTTTGTTAAGACAACATGCAAAATATTCTGTATCAATGCGGCATGTCGGTGTATTCATCGTGTCTGTGACAAAGCTCTAGTTGTCGCGTGTATGCAAATGTTAATCATTCGCAATAATACTAAATGTGTTGATGTGTCAAGCCGCCATCTTGAAAATAAGTTCGTGTGGAATCGTGCGGCTTTTCCAATTTCAAGATTTGCATACTATAAATAGCCTTAACATTGACATTGCAGAGGTGGTTAATTTCTTGTGGAAAAAATGTCAACAGATGATGTAGTATGGAACATACTGATAACGAACGGTTATGTGTTACTTACTGACACAATGTAAACAATTTATAAAACTGGACACATGCTATTAGAGTTCTAATGAATGACAATATTGACCTGTTTTTGCTGCATTTGTTATCAGCAAACGATGATGTTCTGGTCAGGTTTTTTCACCTTAACGCTCGCATAATTTGGGATTGTTATATCACGAGATTTAAAGCGAGCTCTATGACCACAACTCAAAAACAACCCCCGGTTCCACAAGAACCTACCATACAAATGATCATTGTATGATCAACACTGCTTATGATCAGATAATCAATTAATCTTACCTTAATGATTTTGTTTTAGAAAACTATTTAAGCAACCTCAGTATATAAATACATTCTGTCTTCTCTCTTCAGATTTTCGCAGACGGTTGGTGGCACATTACGATGACACTTCTAGCAATATTTCTCTTTCGAACTTGGATCAGAGTCTTGATAAGCGTATAGTAGATATATACGCAACGCCGAATATACACCGAATTCAAATTGAAAAAGATGGAAAACGCATAAAACAGGAAGAAGTACTGACATACACAGATATATTTTACACAGATGGTGAGCCCAATCGACGTATATACCTACAAGGTGAACCCGGCAGCGGAAAATCTACATTTTCAGCTAAGTTAGTCCATGACTGGTCCCATGGAATCCAGCTTACGTCGGCAACCCCCAGTAAAACTACTGCATTCGATGACGTTTCAACAATTCAAAAATTCAAGTTCCTATTTTTCATCACATTGAGAGATACGATATGTCAGGCAGATGTTACGCAGATGATAAAGACGCAGCTTATTGATACAACATTTTCCGAAGACGAACGCGCCGATGTTTACAAACTGTTTGTTCGAATAATGAACAATGAACTTTGCCTCGTAGTACGGGAAGGTCTTGACGAATGGGTGCCTCCTGCGTGTAGCAACTTAGCTGAACCTTCCATGGCTGGATTTCAGAACGACAAGTGCACGGTACTAACGACATCTCGACCATGGAAACTTGCTGATGAACGTATTAAGAATTCGCATATCGAAATTCTTTTTGAAATCGAGGGGATTAGTAATCCGTATGCATTTAGTGAAAATATAATTCGATGCCTTATTGACCACTCGAAAGATCTTAAAGAAACTGCGATACAATTTGAGTCGTTCGTGGAAGATCGTGATCTCGAATCATTATTTTCTTCACCAATGTTGTACACGCTTGTCATATGTACCTGGGTAAACACATTTGAGGAGGATGAGGACGATGTTTTGGAAGAATCGTCTTGTGCACTTTACACTACTCTGCTTGAAAGTCTTTGTAAAAAAGCCAACAGTACGACTGGTTATTTTAACGATTCAAAACCGCCACCAGTGCACTGTTTTTCTAGCACAAGTTACCTTCAGCCAAACATTGAACACTTAGATAAGCTAGCAGAAGTAGCTTGTAAATTGCTTTTCTCTTCTGAGAGAGAATCGTCTATTGTTTTCAGTGATATAACATTATCCAACTATTTTTCTCCGGATGAGTTCGAAGTTCGCAAGAAGTTTGCTCTCAAGGCAGGAGTATTAACAAACAGGAAACATAAAACTCGAACAGGAAGATCCAACTCATTTGTCCACAAAACTGTGCAGGAATTTCTCGCAGCATATCATATCGCTCTCAATACATACGTCATTGATGACGTCATATCAAGATACCTTAAACTCAAAAATACATCATATCTCGAAATATCGCAAGTTCTCATATTTCTGTGTGGAATGAACATCTCTGCTGCGAATAAATTGTCGGCTCTGATGAATCAATATGACATTAAACATTGCGATGAATGTAAGAATTCTAAAGCACTTGATGGTCCCTGTTGGTTTCAGCATATCATTGAGTCTGGAATCAGTGAGGCAGTAGCCAACAAGCAGGAAGGCATACAGCTGGAACTTAGTCACTTTTATATTGATGAAAGCAACATAAGAGAATTACATGAAATATGGCCGACAGACACGTGCAATGTCGAGGTCTTATTTGTCAGTCTTACCATGAATGACTTTCTGAGTTCACCTGCACTTGGCGAGTCTACAACTCATTTTGAGTTTAACCTGTCATCGTGCCAAACTTTGAGGCTATTGTGTCTTTGGGGCAGCGGCATATTGCTGAGAGGTAAAATTCACCAATCTATACGATATACAATACATGCAACTTAATGACATTTAAAGACTACGGTATCGTTGCCCGTGATATGTAATTTTTAACAACAGATACTGACATCGATTTCAGTCTTATAAATTTGTTGTAGATGCTAGATTTAGACTGATCTTAGGTACGCGTTCTTTTCGTTAACTTAAAGCATTAAATCACAAGATCACAGTTGAAAACGAACATGAGCGGAAATCATTTCGTAACTATTCATGCCTTTAAACTGTATGTTCCTAATAATAAAGTGCATTGGTTGAATTGTTGTAAGAATGGACCAAAAATGAAAATATTGTGTGATCATTGAACTTGTTAAAATCTATCTCAGTGAAACTTTTATCAATATCGTTTTATGAAAAGCAAAAAGTACATTCCAGATAATCCGATACGTACAAAATATGTACAAGTATTGCCTGTCCTTCCATTCACATCGCAACGCAAGTATTAACATAGATTAAGAAGACTAATCATGTGATCATTGTATGACCTATCAACGAAGACCTGGACTTAGTCTAAATTGGGGTTGTAATGAATGGCATCAGTCGTTTCATTTATAGCAACGTGCGTCAAAATTTCAGTTTAAACCTATTTAGTTTAGCTCTGTTGCATAGAATCCTAAAGCTTATTTGAAAAGCTCTTAAGTCCTTGTTCTAAAAACGGGACCTAAATCACCACTGCATAATAATATTCTATTTGGTTCCTAAATGAAAAACACATACTTTCTTAAGTATACAGCTTCATATTGTGTGCTTAAATATCAGCTTTAAACACGTTATCGGCAATGGAGATTTGATTTGACACTAAACTTTTAAACCAAAATACGATCAAGTTCTACCGAAAAAATAGAATGATGATGATTTTTAATAATGCCGATAGCATTATTGATACATTTTTTATAGTATAAGACAACGCCGTTCCTACACTGATTATCAACGTGAATATTGCTAAAAGATGAAGTTCGTGAAATGTTTATATACAATTAATGACGAACTTGCGAGAATACTTCACAAGATGGAGTGCGTTTATTGCTACTTGTGAGATCATGTACATGCCATGAAATCAATCTCAGTGATCCGTCGTCGTTCTCCTAATGGCTCACTGGTCGTGCATCTATAAAGAAGATGTAACACGCAATTCATTATCACATGCCTTGGGTTCATGCCTCCTCCCTCATCTCAGGTAACAGCTTGCGTCGTATGGCAACCTCTTCAAATTCCTTTATACCGGTACCATTGAGATGTTATAGGGCATCGCAAAGATATATTTTGAGTTACTTCTTAACAACTTTCGTTGACTACCCGTATTTCTAATACATTCTAAAACATTAAAATGAGATTTGTATTTTATGGTCTAGAATTTGAGGTAAGAGAAATCTTCCCTGAAGTCTGCAATATTGATATTGGCGGATTTCTTCCCATCACTTATTTTCGACATCGTTCCTCAATATTTTTTATTCTACTTCATAGTTCTAAATACAGACGTTGATTTATTTATTTAACTACCGACATCCTTTCCTAAAACTTAACAAAACATGAAACATAATATTCTACAAAGCCCAAACGAATGTTCATTGAATTGATACATTTTATTATATGTTCATGGGTGGTTTATCTGGTATCGTATATCCGGTATGGTATCACATGCTACAAATAAACTTTTATTGGCTCAGGTCTCCATCTCACCCTCAATTTCAACATCAGTACCATATAGTACTGAGAGCGTTTTATTCAGACCTACACTCACTGATATGTCAGTGCACTTGCAATTAAAGCAGACACGCCTTTTTTTCGTTTGTTTTTTTGACAAATGAAATTTCACTCGTAAAATATTCTAACCGTGGCGTGTAAAAGGTTTCGAGAATCGATAAATATGTAATACGTACGTATTTAAAAAGTAAAAAGTTACGTCGTTAAATAAATTTGCAGTAAGCGGTCTTATTATAAACGTGAAATCTTGTTGTGCAAATAACGAACGACAATTTAAGAAACTACATATATTGCTAGAGATGCAAATGAATGCTGGAATCTTTCATGGCCTTTTTTAACTTGTATCCATATGTACTAAACAGTTCTTCCTTTTGCTAAAATGTGTTTTCATTATTTTATTAGTTAAGTTACAAATTATTATTTTTAAAAAAGTAAAATGGGCAGTTTCGGCATTTATTGTTTATGAAAAATTGTGTAGGCTACAGCCTTAGCGCTACCGGACCATACTCATCCGCATCATCAGTAGAATATAACGCACAAGCCTTATGCCTTAGTCACAAATAAGTCGGTCGCCGGCCGATGTGTCCGATCTCCAGGTATCGGGATAACTGGCCACGTCGGAACTGTGAGTGACACAAACTCGACCCTTAAGGGCTTAGGATGAGCATCGGCCGATGATCGATCGACAATCGTCAGTTTGAGAAAACCTTTAATGTGGAGCGTCATAATGAAAATCGTACGACAATATTCGGACGGCTATCGTCGAGGTATCGACCTAGCGCCGCAAGGATGCGGGGAAGCTTTAATGAATCGAACGTTGTCCGGACGGCAATCTGGCGGGCAAAAGCCGTGCTCCTTGCGGACATCGGGCGTACTCCGCAAGGTAAGCGTATTTATTTGTGTATTATATATATATTTATTTATTCGTTTATTCAATATATAATACGAAACTGATGGAGAGGCGAGCAATAGCCAGACACCGCCTAAACATGGTAGTTGCTGCTATGGTAGCAGTGGAGAAGTTCGAAGAGCCACAGCAACGTCAAAGACGATGGTGGGTCAAGCCTTGGGTTCAGAGAAGATCTCTCTACAGGCAATACGAGACACTTTTGCATGAACGGCGTCTCGAGAACCCTGCCGATTTTGAGGCTTATTTGCGTCTAAAGCAAGAGTTGTTTCAGATACTTTCTACAAGAGTCGGGCCGCGCATTCAAATTACTAAAGAGCGTATATAAGTTGTCTGACAAACTTGTTGATGTACTTAAATAAGTATACCATAGTCATACTAGAGACCGAATGTACAAATACAGCGCCATGTACCTTAACTGAAACTATTAATTATAAGTATTTGAAGAGTGATTCTGACCATTACAGTTTATGGATTTGATTTCAAACGACTTATACATTTTTGTGTTTTCAGAAGACGGCCTACTCTTAGCATTGGCGTAAAGCTGGTCTTCATATTGCGCTTTTTTGCCACAGGCATTTGTAACCGTACAATGGAGTTTGACTTTCGAAAGACGTAGTCTACCACTAAAGAATGGCGTGAATTGGAAGCGGTTTTCAGAGAACGTTAGAACTATCCACATTGCTGAGACCTAATCGCCGGGAAGCATGTGCCCATGACGAAGCCAAATGACAGTGGATCCCTGTTTCACAATTATAAGGGCTTCTTTTCGATCGTTTTGTTGGCAGTGTTATACGCTACATACAAGTTCTTGCGGGCGAAGATTGGTTCACCTGGCTCCAACTCATACTGTGGTATTTTCATCGATTCTCAGCTGCCACAGGCCTTTGGACGCAACCCAGTAGGTTTCCCAGATCCGGATTCTTTGCCTCATTACCTGAACATGCCCTACTTTATTGTGGGTAACGATTCATTTCATCTTTGCACATACATGATGCTACCCTACTCCAATCGGTATCTCCAGGTGGACGAACGTATATATAACTACATGACATCAAGAGCGCGCTGGGTCGTCGAAAACGCCTTTGGCATACTCGCAATCAGGTCTTGCTGCCGACTTGGTATATTGGGCGCTGTTCCGGAAACTGCCATCTTGATCACAAAGTGCTGTCTGTTGCTCCACAACCTTATGAGGATGATGTATCAAAACCTTCAAAACGTTGATGTTGATCGAGAGGACGATGACCATCAACTGATTCCAGGGCTTGGAGAAACAATGCCGTCATGCACGACTGGAGGAATAGGGCCGAGATCCGAGGGCAACAGCAACGGCGAAGGTGCAGCGGGTATATCTCAAACACTACTGTGCGAGCCATGTAAAAAGTGTGCCATGACAGATGCATGCCATCGACAGATAGACAGCTGGTTGAATGTTGAAGTTGTGTTTAAATTGTGGAACTATGTGTGTTACAGGTGTATATTAAATGATGATGAGTTCGAATAATGGTTTGTTATAAAACACTGTACAATCATTATAATGCATTTAATTCCGAAAATCTAACGTTTTACACTTTATGGTAAGCGTCGTCATGCATGATCATTTTCAGGATCCCAATGCGTGCTTAAACGTTTTAAACTAACAGCTTACACTAGTTCTATCAATATATATTTTTTGAACTACTCTGGAAACGATAAAGCACAAAAAACCAATAAACTTACTTTTTTCAGTTGTATATCATAACAAAATAGTGCAGCAGTTTTATTTATGGTACTTTTAGAATCGTACCGTGTGCTTAAAACATTTCATAGTATGTAATGAGGAAACCCTTAAAATGCGAGTTAATCATGAGAAACATTCCAGAAAAAAATATATATACTGTTTGAAGAGTTGGCATTTGCCGTGCTGCGACCTTTCTGTTTGGCATATTGACTTGACAATTGAAGCTGGATGTCTTATGCGTGGAATCTACCCACGTGATCTGTGCACGTGTATGAACCGGAATCCTTCGGTCTCATAACGAGCTCCGCCCGGCGTTCGTCAGTCATCGTGCGGAGGACCTCCGGCAATCAGACGGTTGCTGACCGATGCATATGTCTCTGGGAAATACCTTGATTTATTCGATACACGTACAATGAATACGATGTCTGGATATCGCCGGGTAATAACCGGGCGTTGATCGTTCGATCTTTTTCGGGCCCCACGTCGGATAAACTTTTAAGAGATACTTTAAATAATTTCCGGACTCCGCTCGATGCTACAAACGGACCCGACGGAAACCTGATGAGGGGAAAAATACGCTGTCGGCTAATCGGAAGTCGATTGGTCTCTTTTTGTGACTGAGATGTTTGTCCTGTCCGTCCGGACCAAGAATAAAAGTCACTGTCTGAATTCGGATCGTCACACTTGTTGACCACGTTTTCGCGTTCTCGCCCTTTGAATCCAATATTTTAAACTTATATTATAAGGTATTTCGAAATTACGGTTTGACATCTCAAAATAACTATTAAATATGACAGAATAACAATGCGACGTGACGAGATTTGTTCTTTAACATCGCACACCTTTCAACATTCAGTATGCAATGCAAAAATACGATGCGAGAGCACAAGACTGCAGAGTGAAATCGCACTTCGCGTCATAAACTCACACACTCGCATTGTGATTTAGCTCTTAACATTTCGAACATGCAAAAAAACGATATCCGTTAAAGAAACACAGTATACATTGACACAATAACTCTTGAAGACATATCCGGTCAAAAATGAATACTGCTCCATTACAAGCCCAGTCTAAACTCATATATATATATCATCCTATTATGTTTTGTTTGTATCCGTCTTTATTGTAAAAATATATTTTATTGTTGCTTCTTGTCCGTGTGGCCTCTTATCATGATAAATCTACCTGTTCATTTGTGATAGCGCCTCATGGTACATGACAATCATCTATGTGCTTAAATTAAATGGTATGCAAACCCTTATGTCACTTATTTAATATGAAACACATGTCTATTATAATAACACTTGCTTAATATCTCATATTCGTCTTCTTAGTTTTACAGTCACAGGCGTTGTGATACTTTACTATTACCACTATTCATCATAATTGAAGTCACAAATTAGAAATACGTTCAGATATCTTTTGATCGATGCTTGAAATGTATCAGTTAATATAAATACGGCAATATTGCGTGCAGCATTTTCAAAAAGGAGACATTAATAGGTGCACGAATGTTTATAATATGCCAACTTGTAAAAAATGTTATTAATTAACTTTATAATATTACAAAAATGTTTTCAATTTGTTCACCCCATACAAGTTGAGCCAAAACTCGAGACTCGCCTTATACGAGAAAAAGGCGGTCAATATGAAACAACACGGCCAATACGGGAAAAGGTCGGCCAATACGAGATTCAACCAATCAGAAACCAGGAAAACTCGGCCCTATATAATAATCTAAAATTTCGACAATTTTGGACACCATTTTGAAGTTGTATGCTTAGTTTTGGTGCAAAAGTTTAAATCGCTGCAAGAATTAGTTGTTTCATACCTTTATTTGCTACAGCAATTTTTACAGTGATCAATTATTAGTATTGTCTGTCTTCGGTTATGCTTTGCCTTCAATTGATTAAACGCCGCGCTCATAAAAAGTATCGATAACATTTTGAAATATCCACATTACAACGCCCCGGCATCCATGTAGTTGACAGTTCCGCACGCGGAATAAATTGAGCACGATTACGAATAGTCCGCTCTCTTATCTGCTGCGGCCTTTAAAACTATCCAATTAACTGTCTTTCCGGCATCGCAGATGAATCAATAATATAACACACATCAGCCTGTAAAACCTGTAATTCGAAAAGTGAAATTAAAGCTTTTCTTGCTGAATAATGTTATAAAGTTAATTAATAAAACTGTCATTAATTACTTTAATCCATATTGACTTTGTTATTTAGCTTCAGACAGCACTATTGTCCTTCGACCTGCGGCCTCATGCCAATACAGCTGTCTAAATACAATTTTAACATTCAATCAAAACAACTTATATAAGTGTGGGTTTTAATTAATTAAAATTCCTTTATATCGATATGAACATGTGCCTCAGACAACCAGTTTGACTTTTATTAAAGGGACTGGTTAACAGATTTTCGAGTTTTAAAAAATATCATGACATTAATTGGCTTAAAACAAAACATTTAAAATAGTTTTAAATAATTATAATAACAAAGCAAAAGTAATGATAGAAAAATTTGCCTGCTTTGGGAATCGATCCCGTAACCTCTACAAGCAAAAGCTGACTGCACCACGCAGGTTTTTAAAACTATTTCATTATTAGAATTCTGAATATAAGTTTTGTTAAAGAATCGATGAGAACGCTTTTTTTATTTCGATTGATAACCATTGATTACATAATAGATATGTTTCACCTTTTTCTTTTTCAGAACTTTTTTTTGCATGTTTAAATATGATACATACTATGTCGTTATTATGAAAAAAAAAAGTCATTTTGTCAGACGGTGTACATGTCACATTCATTACTTTCGTAACCGTTATACATTGAAAACGATTTTGTCAATTTGCAGATACAGCAAGCTCGGTCAGATCAGAATTTCCGGTCTGTATTGTACTTAACAACGCAGATCCAGCCCAAGGTGCAGACACTCCCCCAGAACTGCACAGCATAGAAGATATTTCCCTTAAAAGTGTCACATGTTCCTCAACCTGTCTACGCAGTCTGTTCAGCACGCTGTTGACACACAATCAGAACGTGGAGTGTGCGCTAGAGTGTGTCATAACATCGTGTGTAGAGGGATCAGATATATGTGCAGAAGCAGTCATAAAGACGAATTTCAGCGGTCGATTTCACATGCAGTCTATAAAGAATGACAGTCCCGGTCTATGGGAGGCTCTTCATGGTCTGAATATCACCAGTCTTAGCCTGGATGGCTATAAAGATGATGGATTTCGTTTGAATCATACAGAACTGTTCTGGCAGTTTCTATCATCGCTCACACATCTGGAAAGTCTTAGTCTTAAGGTTTGTGACATTCCCAGTCTGTGCAAGGCCCTCCATGGTATGAATATCGATTATCTGAGTCTGACATTGAGTGATAAGTTTCAAGATTTGGAAGAGAACGATTTAGATTTATTGTCGAAGTCTCTATTGTCGCTTATACGGATGGAAACGCTTAAAATTAAAGTGCCTGGAGACTCTCCCGGTCTGTGGGAGGCTCTTCGTGGTCTGAATATCACGAGTCTCAGTCTGAGTAGTTGTTGGCGGAATGACGGTTTGAGCGTGAATCATGTAGAGTCGTTGTCGGAGTGTTTAACATCTCTAAAACATCTGAAAGAACTTAGTATTTATGTGGGTGGAGATAATCCCTTACTGTGGGAAGCTCTCCGTGGTCTGAATATCAAGAGTCTGAGTCTGAAATATACCAGCGGAGGTTTGACAGTGGTTCATGGAGAGTCTTTAGCGCAGTCTCTATCATCTCTCACACGGCTAAAATCGCTCAGTATTTGTGTGTGTGAAGACGACTGCGGTCTGTGGAAGGCTTTCCGTTTTTTGAATATCACGAATCTGAGTCTTGATATTACGAGAGGTGGTTTGAGAGTGAATCATGTAGAGACGTCGTCGAAGTCTCTATCATCACTTGCAAAGCTGGAAACGCTTTGTATACATGTTTCAAGAAAGAGTCCCGGTCTGTTTGAGGCCCTCTGTGGTCTTAATATCAAGAGTTTGGGTCTGTTTCTAAGCGACTGGGAAATTGGTTCGATAGTGAATCATGCAGAGTCGTCGTCACAGTATATATTATCGCTCAACCTGCTGGAAACGCTGAGTATTGGTGTAGATTATGACATACCAAATCTTTGGAATGCTCTCCATGGTCTGAATATCAAAAGTTTGAGTCTGACGCTAACGGACTGTGCACGTGGTGTGAGAGTGAATAATGCAGAGTCGTCTTCGCATAATCTAGTATCACTCAACCAGCTGGAAACGCTGAGTATTGATGTGGATTATGACATTCCAAATCTTTGGAATGCTCTCCATGGTCTGAATATCACGTCTTTGTGTCTGAAAGTTAGGCGGAATGGTTGGAATCATATAGAGTCGATATCGCAGGCTCTAGTGTCGTTCACACAGCTGGAAACACTCAGTTTGTTTTGGGACGATTCCGTTCGGTGGGAAGTTCTCCGTGGACTGAATATAAAGAGTTTGAGTCTGAATGTTTGTCATGGTGCAGCACAAAAACACGTAGAGTTTGTGTCGCAAGTTTTATCATCGCTCTCACAGCTGGAAACGCTTAGCATTAGTGTGGATAAAGACAGTCCCGGTCTGTGGGAGGCTCTCTTTGGTCTGAATATCAAGAGCCTGAAATTGAGTGGTAGGTGGTTTGGAGTTTTGATAGTGAATAATGTTGAGTCGTTGTCGAATTCTCTATCATCGCTCACACAGCTTGAGACACTAAGGATTATAGTACGAAAAGACACTCCCGGTCTTTGGGAGGCGCTTAGTGGTCTTAATATCAAGAATCTTTGTGTCAGTGATGAGTGGAATGGTTGCGAGTGAATAATGAATCACAGTCTCTGCCATCTCTCACACAGCACAACTGACAATGCTTAGTATAAGTGTGTCGATAGACAGTCAGGATCTGCAGGAGTCTGTCCGTGGTCTGAATATCAAGAGTCTGAGTCTGGGTAGTAAGTGGAACAGTTTGAGAGTGAATCACGATGAGTCGTTGCTGCAGTCTCTATGATCGCTCATACCGATGGAAACGCTAACAATATATTTATAATATGTCTTTTAACGGATATCTAAATCATTGACTTTTTTATCTTTACTGTTATCAATTACATTAATCGGAATTGTGAGACCTATTCAACACGATGTCTGAATTCATTCAGAAAGTTGAAAGTAGGTTGGAATTCGGTTTTTCTCCTTTCAATTAAAATAAGTATACCCCACTGAAAGAATACACTGATATCCAACAGTTACTGGAAAAACTGATTATGTGTGAATATGTGTGTGCTGTTAATGACCCTGACAGCGTTGATAGAAAGGAGTAAAACGATTTCTTTCGTAACATTTATCTGGACGCCATCAATCGAATTTCAATGTGACTTCAGAATATACCAGCTTTGAGTTCATGAATCAATGCATGCGGTTTTCATGACGATGATGATATAGACGCATGCATTACGAGTATAGGAAACACCTGTCGATATTGTGTAAATAACACGAAAACAGGAACAGCTCAAATACTTTAAGTCGCCGGATGAAATTGTTTATGTCAAACATTGCATTACGAAGTATTAATATTTTATCAGTGTTAAAATTCAACGTGTTAGGTATCATATCTCTTCTTTGATTACATGATCTAAGTCTGATTTATTGTTTGTCTAACAGGCTAGTAAATGATAACTATTTGTGTTATGTATTCCACTAATGATTTTAAGAAATGCATTTTAGTAATAAACGTAATACTTACAAAATCATCACAATTCATTCTTAAATAGTAAACTGAAATGACATCGTAGTCATTTATATAAATCAAAGAACAATATGACTTCACGTTTGCTGCTTTAGCACGAGTAATATGTTGCAAACACAAATATCTAAACAAAATAATTCATTATTTCTATAGTTTACTTTTTTAATGTTAGTTAAAGAGGAATCAGACTGCGCGTCATATTAGAATTCATCATTTACTCAGTACTAATATGTTTTTATTGGCTTTATAAAAACAGCGTGTTGGGCTCGTTGTCATTATATATGCCAATATGTGTTACATATAGAATACGAACCGTTGGTTAAGTTTAAATTCTTCATTAACTTATACATGTATGTGTTATTTTGGTTATAGAAATCAAATTGCGTGTCGTGTAAGAGCTCACCATATACTATAATGTGTTACTTGACTATATGTCAATCAAACTGCGTTAAAGAACGCATTATATATTATTATGTGTTAAATGGCTATATCAATCCCACCCTGTGTCCACTTTGATATTTATAATATATAAGAATGCTTGTATTGGCTTTTGAAATCAAATCGTATGTCATGTTACAATTCATTTAATACTACCAAGCGTTCGTTTGGATATAGAATTAACCGCGTGTCGTGTTAGACATCATCGTACAGCGCCATGTATTAATTGTGCTATTGAAATAAAGCGTGTTATGTTAGAACTCATCATTTAAAACATGTTCATTTGGCTATAGATATCAAACTGCATGTCACGTAAGACTTTATCATAAAGCATTATGTGTAAAGTGTGGGTTTAAAACACTAAATGCTTTGGATTGACCAATCGAGACAGGTGCTCACAGCTCTGTTCACGGTTTTTGCTGGTTGTCTTTGTGATCGTCTTATAAATTACATGTGTCACATCGTTCAACAAATGGTTCATAGCAAATTAACAAATGAGACATGCTATATGTTTCTATCTGCTGATGAACACTGTGCTTATTCTATAATGAAATAAATGTTCTTCTTCCTGATTTGTATGATTATTACGATAAATCAATAAAATAAAATTATTGCAGATGAGTTGTTGTTGATTTTTTAATATGATTATTGATGGCTGTGGTCACATTGATTGCGATAAATGACAGTTGTTATAAGACAGGTTTATAATGATATAGATGATTACGATGATGATGATGATTACGATGATGATGACGATGACGATGATGATCATGTTGTTGTTGATGATGATGATGATGATGATGATGATGATGATGATGAGAAGGAGGAGGAGGAGAAGGGTTTTGATGAGAAAGAAGAAGACGATTACGATGATGATGATGTTTAATTTTACCTCGATGGAACTTACCTGAAGGAGGCTTTGTAGACCGAAAAAAATAGTTATGGTAATGTTGATAATTTTATGTTGGTGATGATGCGGATGCTGCTGCTGATGATGATGCCTATGGCACAACAAAGACACAACAAAATTACAACCATTATCAAAGTTGCTTATTGTCAAGAAGTAGGTCGTTTCCTAGCATTATTGTCCACAGCATCACACAAGGGCTGCCCCAGAATATCGCAAGCAAATTGCGTAGCTCTGTTATTGCGTGCATGATGTTGTGTTAATATTAACTGATAGATCATGTAGAAAATGAACTAAAGAAACTATTCTATAACAATTTCTAAGTAATAAATCAACATGGATACCATGGACCGACGCATGTAGCATTCATGAAGTTAGTATTTATAGTTCAAGTTATTAATATTACTTAGAGGTTAATACTTCGTTGCTTGAGGGCCGTAGGCCTGTGGGCGATTAATCACTCCAGGGCCGATTATCACTTCTAGCCCTCAAGCAATGATGGTATTAATGTCTTTTATACTTAATACCGTTTAACTGTATTATTTAACCACGGTACATGTTACATACCATCCTATTTGTTCCTTCACGAAAATATATTTCAGAACCAGCTTTTCGTTCTTATATTTTCATTCAATTGATTACGCACTAAATGACGTATCTTCCTTGAATGACGTAATTTTTGTAAAATTAATTTTTGTGACGAACACACTTTTTTAGCTTGACTCTCTAGATTTAAACAACAGTTCTGACGTTTTGGTTTATTTAACAGTAAAATATCTATTTTAAAAAGTATCAAACGAATCCAAAACGTATTACGGATTGTTTGTTTGAAATTTATATTTGGAAACACCAAGAGGAATTAAAGAAATAATTCTGAGCAGTCATTCGATTTCGTGAAATGTTTCAAAAAGTGTAGTTTGAAATAAATTAAGGGGTGGAATAACAGAAAATTGAAGTGCATATCGTTGTAATTTTATTATTAGAAGCAGTGGATTAAAATTGTCATTGAGGTAAGATTGTAGTTTACTAAATTTTGATTTTGGATGACTCCTGTTTAACTTAAAGCTCAAATAGTGACATCAATCTAATCTACAGTCAACAGTTTCAGATGCAATCGATATTTTGTATCATTCTAATTATGTGCTACGTCTAAACAACTTTTTTATATTATTTCGTTGATTTGTGGCTTAATTTTATTAATCATCGTTGGAAAAAACTGAATATGGACGCCATTTTGTTTTGTTGACGTCGCCAGAGCCGATTATCGATTATCAACATTTGGCCCTGCAGGGCCAAACTTGATAATCTCCTTGCTTTGACCGACAATCACATGCATTCGAGTCAATTTTGTTTCTTTATATAGTAACATATGTATTTAATAGATTTACTACATGATACCTAACATCACTTTAGAGCAGCGCTTAGCACGAGAGCAATTTTGAACAACTTTAACTGTCGACAAATGGAACGTTCACAGAATCAGTGGCGCAGAAGATGATCATTGAGTTATGTTTAAGTCCAAATAGACATTCACACATGCTTCATATTTAATACCATTAATATAAAAATATAAAACAATGTTAACGACAGGTGAATAAATGACCAATACAATTTACAGCCGTATGGAGCGATTATCAGAGACTTAAATGGCCGAATTGTGAGCACCGACACCTATCCGACATAATTTGATAATAAGGTAAATAAATACGGCTGGCGATCAGTACAGTTCGCATAAAATGATGATCACGTTGGAAATAACCTTGGTAATCGCCATTTAAACGGTGCTGATCTCATTACAATGTGTGTTATTATGTATCTATGGTCTACAGTATTCTGCGAGAGCCCTCGTACTATTTCAATTTTAAACTGTATATTTGAGATATTTATATTTTACCAAAATCTGGAGATTTACTGAATTATAAGGTGACACAAAATAATCACAACAGACGCATATATCAAACTCAAATTGGCTTAATTTACACCAATTATCAAATGTGTCAGAAACTAAGATCTGGGTCAACCATTTAAAGTGTTCTACAACACCACAATGTTTAATGTCAAAAAGGATTATGTAATAATTATTAACAATATTTATGAATACAAATTTTACCAATGGTCATTGACTTGACATAGCACTGCCTTGGCCTAAATGATCATTATGATCATCATCAAGGTTCATAAGGTACATAACTCATGATTCAGTGAATTGCTGCGCCTGATGATTGAATGTTGCACATTACAACTTCATGGTGAAAACACATTTCAGATTTCAATTCAATCGCTTCAGCCATGTATTATAAATGTGTTCCAGACACTAATAGCATTTTATAAGAAAATGTCAAGTGGTTAAGTCAAGTGCAAAAAAATCCGGAATGAATCAATGCATGTTGAAATTGTATGTTAAAAATCTGCAATTCAATATAATGGAATATTTCAACTTTCAATTCAGCGCTTGGAAAATGAACCAGTTGAAGTTTAAGCATGGAGCTTTTAACATTACATTTGGCACCCATATCAATGGGTAAATAAAGAGGTCATCACTGTTGAATTAGCAGATCACGTCCCATGAAAATTGTGTCCTTCACCTCTTAAGTCCAACCTGTCACCTTAGTATAGCGGAAGCCTTGTTATAGCGGCGGTCAGACTAGATCTCCCCGATGCAAATCATTTTTCTAGATTACACCTGAGTATAACAATCATCATGCTTTAGCGACCAAAGGCTAGAATATTTTACCCTGAAAACAGTTTTCACCTGAGCTAAGTGGTCACGATGTAGTCATAGCGAGTCGCGAAAAGAAAACACTTAAGTCAATTTGTGTTGTTGTATCTGACTTCAGTCATCAAAGCGCCGATTGTGCATCTTTTTGCCGCTTAAAGCATCAACTAACGGTAACTTCCTTTGCAGTGATAAATACGGTCTATTGTGAGAAAACAAAAAATTGGTTGTTGAGGTTTGTTTTACGTTTTTAGCGGTCGCATGCAGAACGCTATAGCACGAGCGCATGACAAAATGAACATACCTTTAGTGCTGGAATATAGTATACAAAACTCAGCCAGCGAGTGTTGTTATTAACAGGCTATGAACGGATTTGTAATCGTCTTTTCCGGTAAGATAGACATTGAATAGCAGCTTTGCTTTAATAACAGAATTTTATATATATTAAGAATGAGTGTATGTGGTTTGATCATATATGTCGAAAATAGTTTCCTTACTTAAGGTAAATTGTGCTAAGCTTTGGTGTTTCTTTTAATTAAAATGGGAAAGGCTTGCGTCGACCAGAGTGGGGCTTTTATAACAGCAAGAGATACGAAGATGAATAATTCCAACAGAAGGGAAAGAGAGTTACCTTCCAAATAAATATATTTTCCTGCTCCAACTACTGGGTGTTCTGGTGTTCATTATAAAACGGCTTAATTGAATGAACGTTGTAGACCCGCATCTCTGTGACCAAGAAGTCGTCTTCCGAAAGGAAAAGTCGTGCTCGGATCAGATCGCAACCTGTGCATCATTCTGGAACTGTCAAATTTATCGACTTTGAGAAAGAAATTGACAGCGTTTACCGGAAGTCCCTCCGGAGACAACTGAAACAAGTTCACCAATATCAGCAGGACGTCTCTTGAAGAAATGACCTTCATAATTATTTATGCCAGACATTCCACCGACGCATTTGAAATAAGAATTGCATTTACACAAAGCTGCTTACTCTCACATTTTCCTGGTGGTCATAAAATTCGTCATGATGACCTCAAAGTTTCAGAAGCAAAACGAAATTGTGTGCACACTTTGGAAGCTGTTTAACGACCTGTACGAACGAGCTAGCTCTTCTCTCACACTCCTTACAACAGATGCAGGAAATGGCCTACAACCCTGCGGAGAGTTCAGCTACATTGGGCCTCACCATGAACAGAAGGAAAGGCAAAATCATCTAACAACACACCAATCATAGCCGAAGGAAAATCGCTGAAAAGCTTCACCTATGTCTAAAGCATCCTGGACAAACATGGATGAACTGATGCAGACGTTAGAACTCATATCGGTAAAGCACGATAAACCTACTTACTCAGCTTAAAAACATATGGGGATCCAACGTGATAGGCATCAACATCACGCTGAAGCTATTCAATACCATTGTAAAGCCAGTACTGCATAAGGAAGCAGAGACTTGAAGTCAATCCAGGGCTTCATCAATATCTGCCTTAGGAAGATCCATAAGAGCCCCCTGGCCAGAAAAAACCACCAACGAAGCTTTATGAGCAATACATAACAAAGCAGCCCATTGAAGAAGTCATCCTTCAGAGACGTTGGTGATTGATTGGCTACAGCCTTCGCAAGCATACATTCAGTACAATAAGGCAATATCTAGCAAGGAGCTTCCAATTGAAGATGAAGTGACGACGGCCTAGAAATCTCTAGATGCATAAGCCGAGCAGATGGTGAAGATGTGGTGACAGCGCGAGACTCACCTAGAACCGCAACGACTGGAGGAAGCTTTCAGCGGCTTATGTTTCAGACAAGATCAAGTCGAGGGGTGAAAGCGAACCAGCTCTACATGCATTTTTCTAAATTTTACAGGAGGTTAAAACTGTATTAAATTAACACTTCAAACAATGAAGGCTTTATAATTTTAAGTTTGATAAAGAATATTCTATTCAAATCACATTTAAAAAAAAAACATTTTTGAATTTCTAAAAAAAAAGTTATTTGAAAAAATGTCACTTAGACCCTTTTCGCACTGTAATTTCACATATTTTTACTCGGCGTTAAAAGCGAAACAGTTTTAAGTGATTGTTAACTAACTTAAATGATCAGTTAACAGTATTTATTTCATATAAAATACTTTTTCAATATTGTAAATAGTTATGTTGCAAAATATTGGCACTTAGAACCATTTCGCACTGAAAGAAATACTTGTTTCAACTTATTTTTCATAGCACAAAAGTCCTAAGCGACATTCAGTAAAATGAAAAAGTATTTAAATTCTCACTTTATGACATATATTTGAAATTGAATACTCGTATAATTGTGTTTAATTTTTTTAAACTATATTTGAAAAAAGTTCCTTATATGACCATTTTGCTCTAAACAGATAGCATAGATATATTGTTCTTATATCATCTAATAATGCTTTATAATAATATATCTCAATCGATTATATTTTATTTATTATACATATTGTTTGAAGTTGTTTTCGTCTAAACATTTAGATGTACAAAAGTTTTCTTTGAAATATTTACAAAAGTATTCTTTTAAATATCTCAAGCACGGAATGTTTTTTGTTTGAATTTACAAGACACACTAAATAATAATAATTTGTTGTTGTGTTTCCAACATGTAACAAGTTAGAAAAGGTGCATTGTTGAAGCTTACGTGAAAGACCATTTTATAATTCCTATCTGAAACTTTTTATTGGAAGTTAAGGTTGAGTTTCCCATGATTTTTGAGGAATTCTATAATTATTTGTGAGATTAATTAATGCTTTGGCAGATATTTGGCATATTTTAAATGCGTAAGACATGTCATTATACAACGAAATTTATAGCAAAGTAATTAACAATTTTATATATTTAGCAATTAACATCATATTTATTAGTTTAGTACATACTTAATTTTACATACAGTGAATGTGGTATGTCTTGACCTTTTTATAGAAAGTACACGCTCAAAAGTCAACAACAACATCAACCATAATTTTAGCTCACCTGATTGCTCAGGTGAGCTTTTGTTATCGGTCTTTGTCCGTCGTGTGTCCGTCCGCCCGTCCACATTGTTCGTAAACACCATAGAGGTCACATTTTTTTGTCCGATCTTCATGAAAACATGTCAGATGATTTGGTAAAAATAAGAAAAACCTTGTTAACACTGTAGTAGTCACATTTCATGCCCAATCTTCATGTTACTTTGTCAAAATGTTTGTATTAATGATATATTGGTTGAGTTCAAAAGTGGTTTCGGTCCGTTAAAAAACATGGCCGCCAGTGGGCGGGGCAGTTTTCCTTATTTGGCTATAGAGAAACCTTGTAAACACACTAGAGGCCATTTCTTGTCCGATCTACATGAAACTTGGTCAGAATATATGTCTAATCATACCTTGATCGAGTTCGAAACTGGGTCATGCTGGGTCAAAAACAAGGTCACTAGGTAAAAAAAAGAAAAACCTTCTAAGCACTGTAGAATTCACATTTCATGTCCATTCTAAATGTAACTTCGTCAAAATGTTTGTTTTAATGATATGTTGGTTGAGTTTAAAAGTGGTTCCGGTCCGATGAAAAACGTGGCCGCCAGTGGGTGGGGCACTGTTCTTTAATTGGCTATAGAGAAAACTTGTGAACAATTTAGAAGTCACATTTTTTCCCAAACATCATGAAACTTGGTCAAAACATTGGTTTTATTGATATCTCGGATAAGTTGGAAAATGGTCTAGATCGGTGAAAAATTATGGCCGCCAGTGCACGGGGCAGTTTTCTCTATATGCATATCGTGAAAACATATGAACACACTAAAAGTCACATGTTTGGCCCAATTTACATGAAATTTGGTCAGAACATTTGTTTTCTAGAGTTGATTTTGAAAGTGGTTCAGGTCCGTTGAAAAACCTGGCTACCAGGGGGATTGACGCCTTTTCCTTATATTTGTATAGTAAAAAAAGGCTTGTGCACATTCACCTTAATTTAATAAACAAAATCTCTGTAAATTGCTTGAAGACTTAAAATCTAAATTCGTCTTAGTTCCTGCTGATAAGGCTGCTAATAATGTTATCATAATATGACGAGTGTTTTATGTTCAAACTATTTCACAAGAACTTTCACAAACTACATCATATTGTGAGTACAATAAGCAACCTAATGAAATTATTACCGACCATATTGCCCAATGCATAAAGTTAAATGTAATAGTCAATATTACTGACAAGAAATTGCCATCGTTTTACTGGATACCTAAATTACATAAGACGCCATATAAAAGTCGTTCTATCGCTAATTCAGTGTCTTGTACCACCAAACAATTACCAGTGTATCTTACATCTGCATTGAGTGCTATTAGATATCATATAGCTAAATTTTGTAATAAAGTTTATGAAAATAGTAATATTAACCTATTTTGGTCAATAAAAAACACCTTAGAAGTTATTGATAAAATTAATAATAAATAATATAAGGTGTCACAGGTAAGTACTTATGATTTTTCGACACTATATACAACGCTTCCTCACGCTTTAATAAAATCCAAACTTGTTTCTTTGATTGAAAAAACTTTTGCTAGAGAGAAATGTTTGTATCTAGCTTTTAACACTAAAACAGGTTTTTTTACTAATCAGATATTAGATAATTACATCATTTTGACTGGTCTTGACTTTTGTGCAGCACTTACTTTATTTTTGGATAACTTGTTTGTTGAATTTAATGGTAAAATATTTAAACAAATTATTGGCGTTCCTATGGGTACTTATTGTGCGCCACTTATAGCTGACCTTTTTTTATATTGTTATGAAAGCGAATTTATGTTAGAATTATCTAAAACTAAGCAAGTAGATTTGATTAATTGTTTTAACCTTACTAGTAGGTACATTGATGACATACTTAATTTAGATAATCCATTATTTGAACAATATATTCACAAAATCTACCCACAAGAACTAGTCTTAAATAGATCGTGTATATCCAATACAGACGCTGCGTATTTAGACTTACATTTAACTATTAATAATAATTTGATCAAAAATAGTTTATACGACAAACGGGACGATTTTAACTTTGAAATTGTAAATTTTCCTTTTCTAGATGGCAACATCCCTAAAGGACCTTCCTATGGTATTTACATTTCGCAGTTGGTACGTTATGCCAGAGCATGTTCGTGTATTAAAGATTTTAATGATCGTAATCTAATATTAACTAAAAAATTGCTAAAACAAGGCTTTTTGTATCATAACCTAAGAAATAAATTTGCTAGATTTTACTCTAAGTATGGTGATTTAATTTCAAAATATAATGTTTCTTTAAAATGGCATTTAAATAATGGAATCTCCCATCCATCATTTTACGGAGATGTTTTGAAGCGTGTCCGCAAATTAAAATATGTTAAACCAAATGTTCATATTAAACTTTTCAATTTAATTAACTTGTTTTTATCAAAAGGATACGATGCTTATGTACTTAAAAACACGTGTTTGATGGTTTTCGATTCACTATATCTTTCTTCCCTTAAAATTTGGAATCATTAGTGATATTATAGGCATTTTTCACTGTTGAATAAATTTGTGTCATTGTGTCGTATGAATAAATCTGCATGAATACTACATTATAGGCATTTTTCACTGTTGAATAAAATTGTGTCATTGTGTCGTATGAACAAATCTGCATGTAAACTAGATTTGGACTCAAATTGTACATCAAATCATTTCTGTCTTCAGTTGTCAAAACACCTATATACTGTTTGATTCCAATAATGTCGCTTTAATGGAATTACCATTTTTATTCATTTGCTTCTTAATATTAAATCACCTAAACTTGTTTTATTAGTAGCACAGCCCCATTAATATTTTTATTTAGTACTGCCCTTGGAATTTGTTCACGTCATTATGTCATTATGGATTTTTGTGACGTCATACGACCGACTTTCCCAGTTGTAATCTACATGCATAGGTCATTGGGTTTATAACGTTCCATTTTATTTGTATTTCTCTCTGATAGGCGTTTCTTGTTTGATTTAATTATTTTTAATTTGTTTAGCAGTCACATAAACAACCAAGCTATGTAATATGGAATTGTTACACCCATTATTGCTGCTTCTTCCTGTATTTGCGCGATGATTATCTGAGATATTAACTATATGATTCTATATTCTCAAATCTTTTCTATAATGAAGGAATGTAGTTGACAATTGTTAATAGTTTTATTTGATCGTTCGTCAAAAAGTTGTAAATGCAATTGAGTAATTAAATAGTAATTTAATTGTATGCGTTTTAATTCCCTTTTATTATTGTTTAATTTGAGTTACAATGCTATGACGTTAAATTTTATTTACACTTAAATGTATTATGAATATTGCTGGGCCAAGTGTGAGGTTGAGCGCTCTATAACCAGGTTTAAACCCCCAATGCTTTGCATTGACCGTTCCAAGGCGGTGATCCCAGCTTTATTCATATTTTGTGTTTATGTTGGTTTGTATTGTGCTGTATTGTGCTGTTTTGTACTGTTTGGGCAATCGGTCACTTGCCTTAAATAAAGGACCAACTATTTGTTTTTAATGAAAATTCAATACTGCTCCAGCAGCTGGAGTTTCACTTCTTTATATTGTGAACATTCTAGAAGTCACATTTTTTGCCCAATGTTCATGAAACTTAATGAAAACATTGGTTTTATTTATATCTTTGATGAGTTCAAAATGGCCCGGATCGGTCAAAAAAACATGGCCGCCAGGGGGGGAGGGTGGGGCAGTTTTCCGTTGATGACTATAGAGAAACCTAGTGAACACTCTAGAAGTCACCTGTTTTGCCTAACCATTGTGAAACTTAGTCAATACATTGGTTTTATTGATATCTCGGACAAGTTGCACAACGGCTCAGACCGGTGAAACAAACACACTTTTCAGCTCACATGATTGCTCAGGTGAGATGTTAGGATTGGTCTGTGTCCATCGTCTTTCCGTCCGTCCGTCCACATGTGGTTTGTTAACACTGTAGCATTCACATGTATCAAGCATCCTTTATCAAAATTGCTGAGAAGCTATATGGCCACAAGATCTCAGTCAAGTTTGATAATGAGCTAAATCGCATATTAAATGACAGAATTATTGACGCTAGAGGCCACAATGTTGGTCCAAAAACGATGATACTTGACTTGGATGTTTATCTTGATGATATCTAGGCAAAGTTTTACAGTGGGTCATGTGGGGTCAAAATCCTGGTCATGAGGTCTAAATCTTACAAAAAACTTGTAAACACATGTAGAATTAGCATTACTTGCAAATTTTTGCATTGCAAAAAAATGCAATTGGACAGTACTCAATCAGAATTAATCATATGCTTAATCTGCAAAGTAAACATAAGAGAACCAATGCTTTACAGTACTGAATTTTCAACTAAGCAATGAACAAGGCCTTTGAAAAAAGTTGAGCGAACTAGGGCCATCTTGGCCCTCTTGTTTTATAAAATGTGAAGAGTCTAGATATAATAAGAAAATAAGAGAAGTATGCAGAGACAAAGTAAAAAATGGCGAAAGTGGGATGTGGCTGTCTCACTTTTCATCAATAGCCCTTTCAGTTATTGTCGGTTTTTCATTATCTCCCGTTTGTGACGTCATGAGTATCGATTGTATCGATTGTAAACGAGAACAGAGATCTTGTTTGAAAATATTTTTTCAACGATGTAAATGGACTAATTATATGCACGAAAATGTCTGTACTACCTAATTGTTAAATATATGCACGTAAATGTTTGTACTTACCTAAGTGTTAAATATATGCACCAAAATGTTTGTACTTACCTAATTTTTAATAATGTATTATTTTCTAATGACATGTTGATATTCGGTTTATACTGCTGATGATGCAGCGGTATTGTTCATCAGAAAACGTGATCGGAACACTAAATACTGAAAATCCCACAAATCAAAACAACTAAAACAGCCGTATTATTTCTTATAGTAAGACTTTTATAAATGATGTTTAAACATTAATGAAACATATATGTATTTGATTACAATTATAAGTGGTGTGGATATTGTTGTTGTTCATGAGTGATCGAACGTTTAAGAGGTGCATTTAATTAATTGTAAAACAAAGCCCTTAAAAGCGGAATATATAACAATTGTTACATTTTATTATTTTATTTTCCATTGAATGGATTTTTGTTTCGTTTACACTGAATGGCAATATTAATAAATATTAGCATACATATGGAAAAGAACTCTGCATATTATGCAAATTGAAATGTCTTTGCATGTATATTAAAATCTTTTCACTTATGATAAGGAGTGATAAAAATCGAGCATTTTATTATCAATAAATCTATATATTTAATTTATTTATTGCAAGTATTGTTTAACCTATTGGTATTGCTTGTTTTCATTATGGTGTTTCGTACACTGCCATAACGTACTTGAAATCTACACACGTAAAAGCGGAGTTTACATTTGCCGGTTCCCGTTAAATACCTCTATAGCACAGCAGTTAAATTGAACACTATTATAAATGTATTTATAGTTTTTAAACACAGTATTATTATTATTAAACTGGCTTATATTTAAACAATCGTTCCTGTAAATCCATTTCCGATTATGTATTCATGCTTTTAATGTTAAAATATTTTATTGAAGCAAATGTTCAGTATTGTGGCTTTAAAATTTGGCTAAAATATGCCAAGGGGTGGTGACATGGGGATATCATAAATTGTTTAATTACCAGACACTAGGCGGCAACATGTAGTTTATGCAGGGCCCAAAGTATAGGTCCCTGGGTTTATGACACCTTGTTTACTTTGTAATTGTCTGGGCAGTATCCGATCATAACGAGTTAATCGGGTTGTGAGAAACAAAGGTGCAATAAAACACCGGGATTAAAATGCTGCAACAGAGAGTGTCAACATTGGTGTGATCAATTAAATCAAACAATAACATTAATCAATTGAATTTATTTTATGTGTAACAAGGAAAGTTTCTCAATATGTTGCATACATTAAATCGATATAGTTGTTGTTTGTTTTCATCATTATATGTTTTCGTTCGTTAAATTTAATTTAATCTGAAATAAGTTCAATTGATGATATTTTTTAACAAAAAAATGGTCGCGAAGAAAGTGCCAAGTATGGAGATTTTTCTCATAACCACATATCTAGCTCTTACATTGTCTTCTTCTCCCGAGCTCGTTGTTAGCAAAAACAAGTAATAAATTTTGATATTTTGATATTTTGCATGAATATTATTACAAACGATGATTTTGTCAACCTTCCCCATATGCGCTTATATGAATTTATTCTCGTTTTGCCAACCAGTGGGCGGAGTCTTAACTTTGCAGGTGGGGTGAAATGACATGTTCACAAGTTGTAAAACTGCGCTAAAATCATATGCCAATGATCAATACCGTTCAAATATAAACGTTTGGCGCTTTTTTCAATATTTGGCAATAATATTATCAGCGACACTGTCACTTTTCTCTCAAGCGGATTTTGTATCATCGCATTACGTCACATCCGGCTAAGGGAAACAAATCTTACACTAGTAAATGCGAATAACTGAAAGGGTCTATAGGGTGTCACAACCAGCATGTACAATCTCATTATTGCATAAAGCATTATTAACAATGAAACATTACTGCATATAAATGTATTTTAGTATTGCCTTCATGCTAAGGATATTGCAGTATCTAATAAGGTCATACAATATCACGTGAATTTCATTCAAAAGAAATACAGCATGGTATTAAAATACCCCAGTACAATAAACGATGCATGAGGTATAGTAAAACATGATATAACAGGCAATGTTCAGCTAGAATGCGTTTCACACAGTCAAGGTACTAAGTACTTTACATCTCATGAACAGTCCTGGCAAAAACAACTTCACATCTCACAGTCATTTTTATAATTACTTATCATCGCACAAATAAGGTAATAGATAAAACTAGTTATCATCTCATAAACACAGTAAAAGACTAAATACTTCGAATCTCACAAACACAGTACTAATTACTTATGACTTCCCATCTTGTTAACACAGTCATGATATTAACTACTTCACATCAAACTAACAACCTCTTAATTTTCGGACACTTACAAATGATTACAAAAATAGTATACCAAAATTTAGATTCACACAAATATTAATGGAGAGTAAGTTGAATCCTTTTTCCTAGTTCCTTATTCCTTATTCGAATAAGGAATAAGGAACAGTTCCTTATTCCTTATTCACGATTCCTTATTCGAATAAGGAATAAATAACGGTTCCTTATTCCTTATTCACGCTTAACATATTTGACTAAGCTTTTTAAGAAAAATAATGCAAACAATTCTCAATTAAATCAAAGCTAAATAACAAGAATACATTTAATTTGTGTATAACGATACATATTCATGTTTCTTCTCATCGTTTTAATAGGATTGTTTGAATAACCCGAGCCGGCATTATCTACTTCGAATTCTAACTTCAAATCAACCAAACCTTAAGCCTGTATACTTATTTTACATTTATGTGATATAAAAATGCAATCTAGTACATTTCCTAATTTTTGTTTTCATTTAAACTCAATTTCCCTTTTCGCGGCCGATTAAGGAAACGGGAACCAGTTACTTATTCCGTATTCAAGCCGAATAAGGAACCTGCATTTTTTACTTAAACATCAATGAAAATGATCAAAATTGTTCAACATATAAATGAATATCATTATATACATGTGTATACATAGGTTGGATATTTAAAATACGCATTGCAATACATTTCTACTAAGTTTTAAGTAATGATAAACCAGTTCCTTATTCAGTTTGAATAAGAAATAAGGAACTGGTTCCTTATTCCTTATTGAAATCGAATAAGGAACTGGAATGTACTTACTATAAATAATAATTCAAAATCGAATAAGGAACGGCATTTTCTTACTTAAACATCAATGAAAATGATCAAAAGTGTTCAACATATAAATGAATATCATTATATACATGTGTATACATAGGTTGGATATTTAAAATACGCATTGCAATACATTTCTACTAAGTTTTAAGTAATGATAAACCAGTTCCTTATTCAGTTTGAATAAGGAATAAGGAACTGGTTCCTTATTCCTTATTGAAATCGAATAAGGAACTGGAATGTACTTACTATAAATAATAAATAAAAATCGAATAAGGAACGGCATTTTCTTACTTAAACATCAATGAAAATGATCAAAATTGTTCAACATATAAATGAATATCATTATATACATGTGTATACATAGGTTGGATATTTAAAATACGCATTGCAATACATTTCTACTAAGTTTTAAGTAATGATAAACCAGTTCCTTATTCAGTTTGAATAAGGAATAAGGAACTGGTTCCTTATTCCTTATTGAAATCGAATAAGGAACTGGAATGTACTTACTATAAATAATAATTCAAAATCGAATAAGGAACGGCATTTTCTTACTTAAACATCAATGAAAATGATCAAAATTGTTCAACATATAAATGAATATCATTATATACATGTGTATACATAGGTTGGATATTTAAAATACGCATTGCAATACATTTCTACTAAGTTTTAAGTAATGATAAACCAGTTCCTTATTCAGTTTGAATAAGGAATAAGGAACTGGTTCCTTATTCCTTATTGAAATCGAATAAGGAACTGGAATGTACTTACTATAAATAATAAATAAAAATCGAATAAGGAACGGCATTTTCTTACTTAAACATCAATGAAAATGATCAAAAGTGTTCAACATATAAATGAATATCATTATATACATGTGTATACATAGGTTGGATATTTAAAATACGCATTGCAATACATTTCTACTAAGTTTTAAGTAATGATAAACCAGTTCCTTATTCAGTTTGAATAAGGAATAAGGAACTGGTTTCTTATTCCTTATTGAAATCGAATAAGGAACTGGAATGTACTTACTATAAATAATAATTCAAAATCGAATAAGGAACGGCATTTTCTTACTTAAACATCTATGAAAATGATCAAAATTGTTCAACATAAAACTGAATATCATTATATACATGTGTATACATAGGTTGGATATTTAAAATACGCATTGCAATACATTTCTACTAAGTTTTAAGTAATGATAAACCAGTTCCTTATTCAGTTTGAATAAGGAATAAGGAACTGGTTCCTTATTCCTTATTGAAATCGAATAAGGAACTGGAATGTACTTACTATAAATAATAAATCAAAATCGAATAAGGAACGGCATTTTCTTACTTAAACATCTATGAAAATGATCAAAATTGTTCAACATAAAAATGAATATCATTTTATACATGCGTATACATAGGTTGGATATTTAAAATACGCATTGCAATACATTTCTACTAAGTTTTAAGTAATGATAAACCAGTTCCTTATTCAGTTTGAATAAGGAATAAGGAACTGGTTCCTTATTCCTTATTGAAATCGAATAAGGAACTGGAATGTACTTACTATAAATAACAAATCAAAATCGAATAAGGAACGGCATTTTCTTACTAACAAAAACATAAATAGGAATTAAAGAGATCAATAAGTCAATGAAAATCACTGTAAATATAGGTTGGGTATAACAAATATTTATTGAGGTACATTTCTATTTATTTTTTTATAATTATAACCCAGTTCCTTATTCGATTTCAATAAGGAAAAAGGAACTGGTTCCTTATTCCTTATTCAAATCGAATAAGGAACTGCCATTTTCTTGCCAAAAAGATAAATTAAAGTGAACCAAAGAGACCAGTACATCAATGAAAATCATTATAAATGTAGATTGGGCATGAAAAATATGTATTGTAGTACATGTCTACTATTTTTATTTAATTTTATCCTTGTTCCTTATTCGGTTTGAATAAGGAATAAGGAACTGATTCCTTATTCCGTATTCAAATCGAATAAGGAACTGGCGATTTCTTAATAAAAAATAAGTGAAAATGAATCACTGAGATCAATAAATCATGAAAACCACTGTTAATGTAGGTTGGGTATAACAAAATAGTTATTGAAGTACATTTCTACTAAGTTTTATTTAATTATTACCCAGTTCCTTATTCGATTTCAACATGATGAAAACATGTCTGATACTCATCTATCGGATAGTCTTGGCCAAAGGTAAGGTCCAGATGCTAGAATGATGCGATTAAAGTATCCGAAATTATGGCCTCTGAATAAGGAATTAGAAATAAGTTAGTTCCTTATTCCGGAGCCTGTATTTCGGACAATCACTTTCGGATATTTTATTTTTTAGATGTGTGTGTCATTTAAGCTTGATTATGTTATATAGATATATTCTGTCACATTTCTTTGTTTATTTTATTTTACGAAATACGCTGACAACAAATATTATTAAGACGATAATAAGGAAATGGCATTGTCTTACTCAAACATAAATTAAAATTAACCAAACAATACTACATGTCAATGAAATGATGGTACACGTAAAAAAAAATTATTGCAATACATTGCTGCTAAGTTTTATTTAATGAGAATCCAGTTCCTTATTCGGTTTGAATAATGAATAAGGAACTGGCTCCTTATTCCTTATTTAAATCGAATAATGAATTGGCGATTTCTTACTAAAAAAATAAATGAAAATGAACCAAAGAGACCAATATATCAATGGCAATCATTGTTTTTCACGTTGTGTATCCAAAACTTTAACTGCTGTACATTTCTTCTTAGTTTTATTTAATTATAACCCAGTTCCTTATTCGATTTCAATAAGGAATAAGGATCTAGTTCCTTATTCCTTATTCAAATTGAATAAGGAACTGCCATTTTCTGAATAAAAAGGAAAAAAAAAGAGACAAATAAATCAATTAAAATCATTGTAAATATAGGTTGGGTATCGCACATATGTATTGTACAACATTTCTACCTAGTTTTTATGTGTAATGATGACCAGTTCTTTTTTCGCGGGTGAACAATGACAAAGTAACCAGCTGCACTGACTCGGAAAAATAGGACTGGTAACCACCGATACCAGCGCCATTTTGTCGCGTCCCACGATCTTTTATTGTGTGCCATTATTGAAGGTCGCCGGATGTACCGCTGGCATCCAAGATCGGGAAGACGCGTTTTCGGAGATAGAAAATGAATTTTTATATATAAACACTCAATAAGAGCTTGTATACGCATTTGTTTTTTAATGGAAAAACAAAATACGTAGGCATCTCGATGAAACTTTCCAGACTAATAAAGGCACCTGGCCGCTGCTTCCGGTGCATTATCGCCTTTATATTGACGTCTGTGACGTCGAACTGACGACAACGCTGTCCGAAATATTGGCATTCGGTAAGAAAACAGAGCGCAACTGTTACGCTTAGATCAGCGAGGGACTGTTTACCATCGAGGCCATCGCCGTTTTGTAGATCCCACACCCAATAATCGTGTGACGAGGTTGAAGGTCTCCGGATGTACCGTTGGTCTGCATGAAGACAAAACGTGTATTCGCACTAAAACAAATCTACGGAAAAAAAAACTATTTCAGCTAGTATTCGCGCAGGTGTTTGAATGTTAAATAAAATAAAATGTTGATGCATCTCGATGAAAGTTTCCAGTCGACTAGAGGCACCTTCAACGCTGCTTCCGGTGCAGTCTTGATTTTATGGTGACGTGTTGAAATCTCTTTACATCCTTAATCATATCCCTTCGTAACCGCTTACGTATGAAAACGGAATGAGATATCTAAAACATACTTAGTAATGAGATATCGTTTATTATTGGCCAAAGGTAAGGGTCAGATAAAACTTAAAGAACTGTATTAGAGATATAACTAAAAAATTAACCAAAGAATACTAAATGTCAATGAAATAATGGTACATGTAAAAAAAATATATTGCAATACATTGCTGCTGAGTTGTATGTAATGATAACCCAGTCCCTTATTCGGTTTGAAAAAGGAATAAGGAACTGGTTCCTTATTCCTTATTCAAATCGAATAAGGAACTGGTATTTTCTTATTAAAAAACTGAATTAAAATGAACCAAAGAAACCAAATAATCAATTGAAAGCATTTTAAACGTAGGTTGGGTATTAAAAACTTTAATTGCAGTACACCTGTACTTAGTTTTATATAACGATAGTCCAGTTCCTTATTCGGTTTGAATCGGGAATAAGGAGCTGGTTCCTTATTCCGTATACAAAACGAATAAGGAACTGGTATTTTCTGATTAAAAACCTTAATCAAAATGAACCAAAGAAACCAATAAATCAATGAAAAGCATTTTAGACGTAGGTTGTTTATCAAAAACTTTAATTGTAGTACACCTGTTCTAAGTTTTATATAATGATATTCCGTTCCTTATTCGGTTTGAATAGGGAATAAGGAACTGGTTCCTTATTCCTTATTCAAATCGAATAAGGAACTGGCATTGTCTTGCTAAAAAAATAATTGAAAAATAACCAAAGAGACCAATTATCCAATGAAAATCATTGTAAATATAGGTCGCGTATCAAAATATGTATTGCAGTATATTCCTATTTATTTTTTTGTAAAATGATAACCCAGTTCCTTTTTTTCTGAATAAGGAAAAAGTAGCCAGTTGCACTAACTTCGGAAAAATAAAACTGGTTATCAAATAGACCAGCGCCATTTCTTTGGTGCCCTCGACCTTTTATCGTGCGCCAATGTTTAAGGTCGCCGGATATACCGTTGGCACCCAAGATCAGAAATCGCGTTTTCGGTGATAGAAAATCTATTTAAATGGAAACACTCAATTACAGTTTGAGTACGCATTTGTGTTTAAATTGAAAAAACAAAATACGGAGGCATCTCATCGAAACTTTCCAGACTACTAGAGGCACCTGGAACGCTGCTTCCGGTGCAGTCTTGCTTTTATGTTGAAGGCAGTGACGTCGCACTGACGACAACGCTGTTCGAAATATTGGCATTCTGTTCGAATACGCTACGTTACGCTTAAAACGGCGAAGGACTGTTAACTATTGAGACCATCGCCGTTTTTTAGGTACCACGGTCAATGATCGTGTGCCGAGGTAGAAGGTCGCCGTATGTACCGTTGGTCTGCATGAGCGGGAAAACGCGTATTCGTACTTAAACAAATCTACAGAAAAAAAACACTATTGCAGCTGGTATTCGCGCAGGTGTTTGAATGTTAAATAAAATAAAATGTTGAGGCATCTCTATGAAAGTTTCAAGTCGACTAGAGGCACTTGCACCGCTGCGTCCGATGCAGTCTTGCGTTTATGCTGACATGTTGAAATCTCTTTACATCCTTAATCATATCCCTTCGTAACTGTTCACGTATGAGAACGGAGTGAGATATCTAAACCATGCTTAGTTATGAGGTATCGTTTAGTCTTGGCCAAAGGTAAGGGTCAGATAAAACTTCAAAAACTGTATCAGAAATATAAATAAAAAACTTACATTAGACATAGCTAATAATAACGAATATAAAGCTGCGCAATGCGAGAATGATCCGAATTTAAATATCCGAAGTTATAGCCTCTGAATAAGGAATTGAGTAATAAGTTAGTTCCTGATTCAGAAGCCTGTATTTCAGACGATAACTTTCGGATATTTTATTTTTTAGATGTTACGTGTATTATTTAAGCTTGATTATGTTATGTGGATGTATTCAGTCACATTTCTTTTGTATATTCTTTTTCACGATACACGCTGTAACAAGTTTTATGAAGACGATAATAAGGCAATGGAATTGTCTTACTCTACCATTTGTTCTACCATTATACAATATACTGTACTATATTTCTGATGTCTATAGCCAGAACATTTGGTATATTTTGGAAGGGGTCGGCCCGGGAGTAAGCTCACGGGTCGGCCCGGGGGAAAGGGTGGGAAATTAAGCGCGCCACGTGCGTTCTTAAGGTGGTTTTTGGGCCTTAATAGGACATTTTGATAAAATTGTGTGATTTTTTTTATCGAAATATATTTTTATTTAGTATTATTTGAGTAAACGTTGGTGAATTTAAAGTAAAATCGAAAACATAATCAGGAAAAGTTGAAAGATGTTTGATAGGGGTCCGAAATACCGAATTTGAACTAACATTATACTGTTTGCTGGCCTGTTTGGTATTGAAATATTATAACACCCTAGCCATAGGTGTCGCATGTCTTTCTTTTCCGTTAGTTCAAAGTACCACGAACACATTGATGTGCGCATTGGGGTTTAGTTGTGCCCCGGGGTCGAAATAGGGTGTGTCAAAGTAGGGAACCCTCGTCAAAAATGAGATTTTTTTTGACAGGTATGTTCTTTTTAATTTTTAAAGTTACCAAACTCGGCCATGGCTGCTTCAAACTTAGCAAAATTATTAATTATTTTTATTTTTAATTTATTTTATTTATGTGAAAAAAATACTTTAACCTACATATTGGTGTGGGGGTGGGCTAAGGGGGGTCAAAGTGTCCATTTTTCTACCATAATACAATATACATGACAATATTACTGATGTCTAGTTCAGGATATCTGGTATATTCAGGTAGCCTTAGTCGATATCTACCAACTTTGCAACATTGATCATAGCAACTTGATATTTGGCATGCATGTGTATCTCATGGCGCTGCACATTTTGAGTGGTGAAAGGTCGAGGTCAAGGTCATCCTTCAAGGTCAAAGTTCAAATAGGGGGCATTGTGTTTCTGACAAACACATCTCTTGTTAATACTACATTTAAACATGTACATTTGAGCTTAAATAATCATGATAAGTCATTCCAGCTTCAGATCTGTAACACTTAATGTTTGTACTGTGTACACATGTTTTGTTATTAAAAGACATGATTGCTTGTAGATGCTCCTTTTTGTATACAGACTCGATATTTCTGTGTTAAGTATATTCTTATTAATTGCATATTGTCTGCGAAAGTAAAAGCCAAAGTAGGACTCAATGCTTGATTCAAGGAACAAGCACATATTGCCATGATGTTAAATTGTGAAGAGTTGTCAACACGACTTTGACTTTCTTATACTGTAATCATATTTAACTACATGTTATCATTTGTCACAGGTGAATTTCACAATAAAATGACTTAAAATGATGTGAGTTGTTAAAATAATATCATCATATATCAAGTTATAAAGGTATTCCCCGTACTTTAACAGGATTGTTATTGTTTTACTAATTAAAGTGTCTTCATGTTATACAATTGTTTTGTTTTAGCAATATCTTGACTAATTTAACAAATGGTGCCGGTTTGTTAATAAAAATAGCATTCAGGAGGCGGGGAAAATTAGCTTATATGACTATAGTTAAACCATGTGAAAACTATAGAAATCACAATCTAGCCGGATCATCATTAACTTAGGAATATTTGTTCTAATGATATCTTGGTCGAGTTCCAAAACAGTTTGGGTAATATGAAAAACATGGCAGCCAGGGGCAGTTCAGTTATGTTTATAAGGCTATAGTGAAGGCTTCTGTAGATTTCCAGCTAAGCAATGTTTTATTTATTTGGTTCACAGATAAGAGCCTTTTAGCCTTTTTGTGATTAAATGTTTCGAAAACTTTACTACCATTTTATATGATAACTTACACCATGTTGGTAATGATCTTCCTATTTGTAATTACTTACAAATGCTTTATAAAGTATATTTGTTTGTTTGTAAATTGTTGTCATGGTTTGAATGCCTTTAATTATAATGTTGTATAATATGGTAATGTTTTGATTTTTTGAGTATTGTGCATTGGCGTTGGACAGTAGATGGCCTCGATTGAAATTGGGTCACTAGTTTAAAGGTCAAGGTCACTGTGACATAAGGTTTTATTAAAGTGGCTTAGTCAAACTAATATGATAAGATTAACATTTATGGTCAGTTTTGTTGCAGAAAACCCTGTGTCAAGACCCTGTTGGGGGCAAAAGTCTCCGATCATGGAGCTCTCCAAACCATTTTTAAGTGTTCAATCTTTATAAAGCTGTATGATTCGACATTTTACCGATGTTGCTTAATTTCTTAACAATGTATGCTTTTGATTAAAGTTATTGCTGAACTGCGTAAGGTAATAGTATTTATCAAATTTTCAAACCTTACAGCACTGTCGGGTTTAATATTTAATTTTGAAAAACACATACGGGTATGTTTGAAGGTATGCCTCATGTATATATATAAATATATTTATATATATTATTAGCGTTGCATATATATAACAACATTACACTTATTTTCTATATGTCTGCGTTGTTATTATTTCTTGCACCTGTCAATTTACGTATCCTGAAATAAGCTAGCTTTTGCGGAACAAAAACACACAAATCTACTGGTACAAAAGCTGGCTGATTTATAATTCTTTCAAAATTACATACCATATCGACCTTTATTATGTGAAGAAACTAAGTCCATTGGTGAATAAAATGGGCTAGCGTTCTTAGTGTTGTTGTTGTTGTTTTTTTACGAAGCACAGCTCAATCTGTGATAGTTCTGTTTTGACCAGTCAATAAATGCTTACTTTTTTATCAGTCCCGGATTTTATATGTGTAGTGCTTAACAAAAAGATCATGGCTGCATAATCCGAAATATTTACTGCAACCTGTGGCCAAACAACCGAGAGGCGCGGAAATTCTCTATAGACACATGTTTCATCTTATCATATGAAATGAAATAAGATGAACCATTAAAGAAAAAAAATGTTTAAAGTTATTTGTTTCAAAATTATTTATTCTAACGTACATGTGTATTATTTAAGTCTTAAATATTGCGTGTTCTTCATCCGTTGTGAAATAAGTCTATGGAAAAAGGAACGACAATTTCAAACTTACAACGGGGTTGTTCGCCTTCCAACTGTGAATTATAAATATGACAAACATGTAGACATGTGCATAGAAAATATTTCGTATATATTTCTACCTAGTAATATTCAGTATTGTTTAGTTTACTTTTTCGCGGCATTATACTAATTAATCACATGCATATTCAAACCGATCGGGGTATGCTTACTTTAACAGTAAACATATACCAAATCTGTTTTGGAATCATTTTATTTGCTTTCACCTTTTTAGTATGATTCTCTTTTTTTTTTCACGTTAGTTTTTCCGTCAACTTCAGAGATTAAATAAACAACTCTTAATCAGTTATTTCTTAACATGAATAAGGGACAAAGTCCATGTCAATGACCGTAACCATTCCGACTCTTTATTTATAGCTGGCTTAGGTATCGACCATCCGAATGTGTGTTTCTGGAACAGAAGTGGTATCAAATACGCAAGTAGTAAATGAAGTTTAGTTCTCAGGTGTAAAAGCAAAGCAGAGACGAGCCAAATTCTAGGTTGTTCGAGATGGTTAATAAGTTATTACCTAGTATCTGCCAATTACAGTTAGAATAGAAAACGAAACATATTTTAATAACGTCTATTGATTTGCTTATATAACCAACTAACAAAATGTCAATTTACTTTCACAACGATGTACTGTGTGATTGACAGTGTGACGTACCCATTTTAAATCAATTATATTTTCCAATAAACAACAGTAAAATATAAAGGAAAATGATTGGTCACAAACAAAAATGTTTAATTGTTTCGGATGAAGTGTGGATAGCAAAATAATGATTTTTTTTTCTTTAACTAATCAAAATTGTGTCGCATTTTATTACGTACTAAATATTCCCCAGATCAAGTGTTTAATTAAGTTTGTACGAACCTAGGCACACGATTATTAACCGAAGGATCTACAAAACGGAAATGGCCTCGATGATGAACAGTTTTTCGCCGTTCTTAGCGTAACAGTTGCACTCTGTATTCGAACCGAGTAAGCAAATGGGTTATCATTAAATTAAACTTAGTAGAAATGTACTGCAATTAATGATTTTGATACCTAACCTACATTTTAAATGCTTTTCATTGATTTATTGGCTTCTTTGGTTCATTTTATTTGTATTTTTTATTTAAAAAATGCCACTTCCTTTATTATTCGATTTGAATAAGGAAAAAGGAGCCATTGCCTTATTCATTATTCAAACTGAATAATGAACTAGGCTATCATTAAATAAAACTCAGTAGCAATGAACTGCAATAAATATAATTTTTTTTATTTCCAACCTTCATCTTTATAACTTGATTTTCTTTGACATTTAGTATTCTTTGGTTTATTTTAATTTATGTTTGAGTAAGACGATGCCATTTCCTTATTATCGTCTTCATAATATTTGTTTTCAGTATCGTCAAATAGAATATAAAATAGAAATGTGACAGAATACATCCATATTACATAAGCAAGCTTAAATTACACACACAGCATCTAAAAAAATAAATATCCGAAAGTGACCGTTCGGAATATAGGCTTCCGAATAAGGAACTAACTTATTACTCAATTCCTTATTCAGATGCTTTAACTTCGGATAATTACATTCGGATCATTCTTGCAGAGCGCAGCTTTATGTTCGTTATTATTGGCTATGTTTATTGTAAGATTTTTTATTCTTTCTCTGATACAGTTCTTGAAGTTTTATGTGACCCCTTCCTTTTGCCAAGACTATACGGTATCTCATTACAAAGCATGTTTTAGACATCCCATTCCGTTTTCATACGTAAACGAATACGAAGGGATATTATTAAGGATGCAAAGAGATTTCAACACGTCACCATACAAGCAAGACTGCACCGGAAGCAGCGGTCCAGGTGTCTCTAGTAGACTGGAAAGTTCAATCGAGATGCCTCAACATTTTATTTTATTTAACATTCAAACACCTGCGCGCAAACTTGCTGTTATAGTGTTTTTTCTTCATAGATTTGTTTAAATGCGAATACGCGTTTTCTCGCTCGTGCAAACCAACGGTAAATACGGCGACCTTCAACCTCGGCACACGATTATTGACCGTGGTATCTAAAGAACGGCGATAGTCTCAATGGTTGAGAGTCCTTCGCCGTTTTTAGCTTAACAGTTGCGCTCTGTATTCGAACAGAATGCCAAAATTGCGAACAGCGTTGTCGTCAGTGCGACATCACTGACGTCACCATAAAAAAATGTCTGCACCAGAAGGAGTGGCCCAGATGCCTCTTGTAGTCTGGAAAGTTTCGTAGGAATGCCTCCGTTTTTTTATTCAATTTAAAGACAAATGCGTTCTCAAGCTCTTATTGAGTGTTTTTCTAATTAAATAGATTTTCTATCACTGAAAACGCGTTATCTCGATCTTGAAGCCAACGGTATATCCGGTGACCTTAAACATTGGCGCGGAAAATAAAGGTTGCGAGAACCAAAAAAAAATGGCGCTCGTCTATTTGATAACCAGTCCTATTTTTCCGATATTAGTCCAACTGGTTACTTTTCCTTACTCGGAAGCAAAAAAAGGAACTGGCTTATCATTTAACAAAAACCGAAGAAGAAATGTTCTGCAATACATATTTTGATACGCGACCTATATTTACAATGATTTTCATTGATTAATTGGTCTCTTTGGTTCATTTTAATTGGTTTGTTTAGCAAGGAAATGCCAGTTCCTTATTCGATTTGAATAAGGAATAAGGAACCAGTTCCTTATTCCCTATTCAAACCGAATAAGGAACTGGGATATCATTATATAAAACTAAGTACAGATGTTCTGCAATTCAAGTTTTTGATACCCAACCTAAATGTAAAATGCTTTTCATTGATTTATTGGTTTCTTTGGTTCATATAAATTAAGTTGTTTAATAAGAAAATGCCAGTTCCTTATTCGATTTGAAAAAGAAACAAGGAACCAGTTCCTTATTCCTTATTCAAACCGAATAAGGAACTGGGTTTTCATTAAATAAAACTCAGTAACGATGTATTGCAATAAATATGTTTAATTTCGAACCTACATATACCATGATTTTCATTGACATTTAGTATTCTTTGGTTAATTTTAATTTATCTTTGAGTAAGACAATTCTATTTCCTAATTATCGTGTTCATAATACATGTTTTCAGCGTGTATCGTCAAAAAGAATAAACAATAGAAATGTGACAGATTACATCCATATAACATAATCAAGTTTAAATAACACACACAGCATCTATAAAATAAAATACCCGAAAGTGATTATCCGAAATCGCTCTTCCGAATAAGGAACTAACTTATTACTCAATTCCTTATTCAGACGCTATACTTTCGGATACTTACATTCGGATCATTCTCGCATAGCGCAGCTTTATTTTCGTTATTATTGGCTATGTTTAATGTAAGGTTTTTTATTTATATCTCTGATACAGTTCTTTAAGTTTTGTCTGACCCTTACCTTTGGCCAAAACTACACGAAATCTCTTTTCTAAGCATGTTTTAGATATCTCATTCCGTTCTCATACGTTAACGGTTACGAAGGGATATGATTAAGGATGTTAAGAGATTTCAACACGTCACCATAAAATCAAGACTGCACCAGAAGCATCGGTCTCTTGTAGACTGGAAAGTTCCATCGAGATGCCTCAACATTTTATTTATTATTCAATAACCTGCGCGCAAACTAGCTGTACAAGTGTTTTTTCTTCAGAGATTTGTTTGAGTGCGAATACACGTTTTCTCGCTCATGCAGACCAACGGTACATACGAGGACCTTCAAACTCGGCACACGATTATTGACCAGGGTTCCTAAAAAAACGGCGATGGTCTCGATGGTTAATAGTCCTTCGCCGTTTTAAGCGTCATAATTGCGCTCTGTATTTGAACCGAATGCCAATAGGTTGTACAGCGTTGTCGTCAGTGCGACGTCACTGACGTCACCATAAAAGCGGGACTTCACCGGAAGCAGCGGCCCAGGTGACTCTAGATGTCTGTTTAGTTTCGTCGAGATGCCTCTGTATTTTGTTTTTCAACTTAAAAAAAAAGCGTACTCAAGCTGTTATTGAGTGTTTCTTTTTAAATAGACTAACTATCACTGAAAACGCGTTATCTCAATTTTGGATGCCAGCGGTATATCCGGTGACATTAAACATTAGCGCACGATTAAAGGTCGCGAGAACCAAAAGAATGGCGCTGGTCTTTTTGATAACCAGTCCTATTTTTGCGATGTAAGTCCAACTGGTTACTTTTTCCTTATTCGGTAGCAAAAAAAGATCTGGGCTATCATTTAACAAAAACCGAAGAAAAAATGTAATGCTTTACATATTTTGATACCCAACCTATATAAACAATGATTTTCATTGATAAATTGGTCTCTTTGGTTCGTTTTAATTGATTCAATAAGCAAGGAAATGCTAGTTCCTTATTCGATTTGAATAAGGAATAAGGGACCAGTTTCTTATTTCCTATTCAAACCGAATAAGGAACTGGGATATCATTATAAAAAACGAAGAACAGATGTACTGCAATTACAGTTTTTGATACCCAACCTACATTTAAATACTTTTCAATGATTTATTAGTTTCTTTGGGTCATTTGAATTAAGTTGTTTAATAAGAAAATGCCAGTTCCTTATTCGATTTGAATAAGGAACAAGGAACCAGTTCCTTATTCCTTATTCAAACCGAATAAGGAACTGGGTTTTTATTAAATAAAACTCAGTGGCAATATATTGCAATAAATATTTTTATTTTCGAACCTACACATACCATGTTTTTATCACATTTAGTATTCTTTGGTTAATTTCAATTTATGTTTGAGTAAGACAATTCCATTTCTTTATTACAGTCTTCATAATAATTGTTTTCAGCGTGTATCGTCAAATATAATATACAATAGAAATGTGACAGAATCCATCCATATAACATAATCAAGCTTAAATAACACACACAACATCTAAAAAATAAAAAATCCGAAACTGATCGTCTGAAATACAGGCTTCCGAATAAGAAACTAACTTATTACTCAATTCCTTATTCGGAGGCTATACTTTCGGATACTTACATTCGGATCATTCTCGCATACCGCATCCTTTATATTCGTTATTATTGTCTATGTTTAATGTAAGATTTTTATTTATATCTCTGATACAGTTCTTTAAGTTCTATCTGACCCTTACCTTGGGCCAAGACTATACGATATCTCATTATTATGCATGTTTTAGATAGCTCATTCCGTTCTCATACGTTAACGGTTACGAAGGGATTTGATTAAGGATTTAAAGGGATTTCAACACGTCACCATTAAAGCAAGACTGCACCGGAAGCACTAGTCGACTGTAAAGTTTAATTGAGAGGCCTGAATATTTTATTTTATTTAATATTCAAACACCTGCGCGAATACTAGCTGTACTAGTGTTTTCTTCGTATATTTGTTTTAGTGCGAATACGCGTTTTCTCGCTCATGCAGACCAACGATACATCCGGCGACTTTCAACCTCGTCACACGATTAATGGCCGTGGGATCTACAAAACGGCCGTGGGATCTCCAAAACGGCGATGGCCTCGATGGTAAACAGTCCCTCGCAGATCTTAGCGTCACAGTTGCGCTCTGTATTCGTACCGAATGCCAACATTTCGTACATCGTTGTCGTCTTTTCGACGTCTCTGACGTCAACATACAGGCGATAATGCACCGGAAGCAGCGGCCAGGTGCCTCTAGTAGTATGGAAAGTTTCATCGAGATGCCTACGTATTTTGTTTTTCCATAAAAAAAACAAATGCGTATACAAGCTTTTATTGAGTGTTTATATATTAAAATGCATTTTATTTCTCCGAAAACGCGTCTTCCCGATCTTGGATGCATCCGTACATCCGGCGACCTTCAATAATGGCACACAATAAAAGATCGTGGGACGCGACAAAATGGCGCTGGTATCGGTGGTTACCAGTCCTATTTTTCCGAGTTAGTGCAGCTGGTTACTTTGTCATTTTTCACCCGCGAAAAAGGAACTGGTCATCATTACACATAAAAACTAGGTAGAAATGTACAAGAATACATATGTGCGATACCCAACCTACATTTACAATGATTTTTATTGATTTATTGTTGTTGTTTTTTGTAAGAAAATGGCAGTTCCTTATTCGATTTGAATAAGGAATAAGGAACCAGTTCATTATTCCTTATTGAAATCGAATAAGGAACTGGGTTATAATTAAATAAATAAAAAGTAGAAATGTACTGCAGTTAATGTTTTGGATACACAACGTAAAAAACAATGATTGCCATTGATTTATTGGTCTCTTTGGTTCATTTTCATTTATTTTTTTATTAAGAAATCGCCAGTTCCTTATTTGATTTGAATAAGGAATAAGGAGCCAGTTCCTTATTCCTATTTCAAACCGAATAAGGAACTGGATTCTCATTAAATAAAACTAAGCAGCAATGTATTTCAATAAATATTTTTTTACATGTACCATCATTTCATTGACATTTAGTATTCTTTGGTAAATTTTAATTTATGTTTGAGTAGAACAATGCCATTTCCTTAATATCGTCTTAATAATATTTGTTTTCAGCGTATTTCGTCAAATAGAATATACAATAGAAATGTGACAGAATACATCCATATAACATAATCAAGCTTAAATAACACACACACACACATCTAAAAAGTAAAATATCTGAAAGTGATTGTGCGAAATACGGGCTTCCGAATAAGGAACTAACTTATTACTAATTCCTTATTCAGAGGTCATAATTTCGGATACTTTAATTCGGATCATTCTATCATAGCGCAGCTTTATATTCGTAATTATTGGCTATGTTGAATGTGAGGTTTTTTTTAAATTTATATCTCTGATACATTTTTTGAAGTTTTATCTGGACCTTACCTTTGGCCAACACTATCCGATAGCGGAGTATCGAATAAGGAACTGGGTTATAATTAAATGAAACTAAGTAGAAATGTACTTCAATAGCTATTTTGTTATACCCAACCTACATTAACAGTGGTTTTCATGATTTATTGATCTCAGTGATTCATTTTCACTTATTTTTAATTAAGAAATCGCCAGTTCCTTATTCGATTTGAATAAGGAATAAGGAATCAGTTCCTTATTCCTTATTCAAACCGAATAAGGAACTAGGCTATAATTAAATAAATAAAGTAGACATGTACGGTACTAGGCTAAAATTAAATAAAAAAAGAAGACATGTACTATAATACATATTTTTGATGCCCAATCTACATTAATAATGATTTTCATTGATGTATTAAGCTCTTTGGTTCACTTTAATTTATCTTTTTTGGCAAGACAATGGCAGTTCCTTATTCGATTTGAATAAGGAATAAGGAATCAGTTCCTTATTCCTCATTGAAATCGAATAAGGAACTGGGTTATAAGTAAACTAAAATAAGTAGAAATGTACCTCAATAAATATGTGTTATACCCAACCTATATTTACAGTGATTTTCATTGATTTATTGATCTCTTTGATTCCTATTTATGTTTTTGTTTAGTAAGAAAATGCCGTTCCTTATTCGATTTTGATTTATCATTTATAGTAAGAACATTCCAGTTCCTTATTCGATTTCAATAAGGAATAGGGAAGCAGTTCCTTATTCCTTATTCAAACTGAAAAAGGAACTGGTTTATCATTACTTAAAACTTAGTAGAAATGTATTGATATATGTATTTTAAATATCCAACCTATGTATGTACATGTATATAATGATGTTCATGTATATGTTGAACAATTTTTATCAATGTCATTGATGTTTAAGTAAGAAAATGCAGGCTACTTATAAGGAATGAATAAGGAATAAGGAACTGGTTCCCTTTTCCGTATTCGGCCGCGAAAAAGGAAATGGAGTTTAAATGAAAACAACTATTAGGAAATGTACTAGATTGCATTTTTATATCACATAAACGTTAAATAAGTATACAGGCTTAAGGTTTGGTTGATTTGAAGCTAGAATTCGAAGTAGATAATGCCGGCTCGGGTTATACAAGAAATCCTATTAAAACGCTAAGAAGAAACATGAATATGTATCGTTATACACAAATTAAATGTATTCTTGTTATTTAGTTTTGATTTAATTAAGAATTGATTGCATTATTTTTCTTAAAAAGCTTAGTCAAATATGTTTAGCGTGAATAAGGAATAAGGAACTGTTACTTATTCCTTATTCGAATAAGAAATCGTGAATAAGGAATAAGGAACTGTTCCTTATTCCTTATTCGAATAAGGAATAAGGGACTAGGAAAAAGGAACCAACTTACTCTCCATCAAATATTATTGAAAAAAAATATCGGAAAATGTTGAGTTAACCTGACAATATATAATGTCTTAATGCTAGGATTTGTGTATGTGTAATGATACTCTGCTAAAATAAAGAGTTGACCTCTATACCACTCTTGAATACATTTAATATAACTGTTCAATATATTTACGATTATAAAATTGCTTGATTTTCTTGTACAGAAACAGTCTTTCAAATGTAATCCACGGAAAAACGTTTTCCACTGAGCACTAGTATTAGCATGGTGTTGTTCGTTGGACGAACCTTAAAATACAAAGTAATTGAGAAGGGGCTTTTCCATGTGGATAACTGAACTGTTATAAGGCAATAATAGGCGAATTTTCAGATTATCATAATTGGTACAAGTTTACATCATTCAGTTTTTTTATTCATCGCAACAGAATTGTTACCCTCTGATCAACATCTACTGGCACAGGTATCAATCACATCATATCACTTCTTAATGGTTGCTTACTGGTTAATTTCTACTGGCATAGAAACCAGGCAAATCACATCAGTACTTAATGGTGACTTATTGTTTAACATCCACTGGCACAGTAACAAAGCAAATCACATAACCCCTGAATGGTAACCTACTTATTAGCATCCACTGGCACATATACCAAGCAAATCACAGCACTCCTGAGCTGTTACTTACTAATTAACATCCACTGGCACATATACCAAGCAAATCACAGCACTCCTGAGTGGTTACTTACTGTTTAACATCCACTCAGTCTGGCACATATACTTAGCAAAGCACAGCACCCCTGAATAGTTACTCATTGATTAACATCCACTGGTACAGATACCAAGCGAATTGCATCTTTACTCAATGATTACTTACTGATTAGCATCCACTGACACAGATACCAAGCAAATCACATCACCCATGAATGTTTACTTACTAATTAACATACACCGACACAGATACCAACCAAATAACATCACTCCTTAACGGAAACTAACTGATCCGCATCCATTAGCACATGACAAACCAAATCACATCACATCAGAATGGTAGTCTGCTGATTAACAATGGACCAATAAAGTAACCAACACAATCACTATAATGGTTTCCAACAAACTGAAAACACAATTCACCAACTTAGTAATCTTATACATTACACCTGCAGTGATATTTCCAGAGTTTCCTACAAATCCATGTCTTTCCAGAAAAGTAATTAATTGACAAACTAATTCACATCTCACCTCAGAAAATATTTAGTGTTGGTAAATTACACAATATAAAGCAAATTACTGCCATGATTGTTAATATTTATTTATTGTTAAAGGGATCTTTTCACGCTTTGGTAAATTGACAAAATTGAAAAAAGTTGTTTCAGATTCGCAAATTTTCGTTTTAGTTATGATATTTGTGAGGAAACAGTAATACTGAACATTTACCATGCTCTCATATAGCCATTATATGCATCTTTTGACGATTATAAAACCTAAAAATTATAAAGCGTTGCAACGCGAAACGATTGAATAATTTGGAGAGTTCTGTTTTTGTCGTTAAATTTTGTATAACTACGAATATTGCTTATATAAGGTGTAAAATACGTCATGTACGTGTACTCGGCGGAATAGCTCAGTAGGCTAAAGCGTTTTTACTTCAGGACTCTGGCAGGATTCCAGGGGTCACTGGTTCGAAACCTGCTCCGGGCAATGTTCTTTTCCTTTTTTTTAATTTTGTTCTTGATTTTTTACTGGAGCTTTTACGATCCAATGTTTACATTTATCAATATGAAGCATTTAATGAATAAGTTAAAAAATGCCAAAATCTGTGAAAAGGCTCCTTTAACGTTATGTTGATTTTTTATATAACAAACTAGGTACTATGTTATTACGAGAGAAGAATATACAGATTTAAGGTTGTCGCATAATTGATGTATTTTATGTATATTCCTTGTTCGCTATAATGCAAACCCTGGGGCTACGTCAGTGTTGCTGGGGACCTATTAATTTGTTGACAGTAGGTACACGCTTTCCGCTGGCTATAGTCCGTTTTAATTATAGGTCATGACCAGATTACATAATAAATCTATGTTTGTTGTCGGGCATATGCATTTACCAGGTGGTAAATAAATCTAGTATATGCAAGTTCAACGAGGTAGTCTGAATTATCAAGTTGAAATGTTTATGTAACGATGCATGTATATAAGCAATACGTTTTGGACACTAAAAACAACAATAATTAACACATAGGAGAAACTCTCATGGTTTATTTTCAGAACTCAACCACAGGTGGGATGGGGTCCTATCAGGATGGACAGAGACGTAGATAACAGAGACTGGAGACTCACCCAATTTATATAATAAAGCGTGCCGAGTTCTCACCCGTTACGGAATTTCGCGAGACTTGAAGAAAAATATAGACGACGCCATTTTGTTGGGAAGCGGTTAAAAGCTACAAACTAAAGAGCGAATTTAGAGAGAGTTCTTTGTTGACATTGACATTCTCGGTAAACACACGTTTTGCTCCAATTGCAGTAAACTTGTGACACATTTATCTAAGAAAATATGACCTAAATATTATTAAATTTGATTTTTGTATTAACGTACTGATTCGGTTTAATGAATTCACACCTTCTTATAGTGATATTCTGTTAGATAATAAAATTACACCAGATTTTATTTACCCCATTTTGCCGATGCATTTGATTTTCTATTTAAACTCCTCATAGTTTTAGCGAATAAAACTTCGAATATAAACTACGGATCACATCATATATGGTTTCATTTTAAAGTGCTGATTGGGTTCTATGTTTGCCCATATTTTCAGTGTGATATTCCATTAAATAATGAAGTTGTGCAAGTTTTAATTTTACCCTATTTTTCACATACTTGCTTTCAGCCATTTTGGATTTCCATAAAAAACATGCATATTTCCAGTGACCAAAGCTAAAAAAGGGTGCATTGCATCATATCATAACTTATATTTTTTCAAAGTGCTAATTGTAATTTATTAAGTCACATATTTTCATTGTGATGTGCCTTTGAATAAGAAATTGACACCAAATTAAATTTTCCCCATTTTGTTGGTGCATGCGATAAGCCAAAAATTATTTTAATCCAAACTCTTCATAGTTTTAACGACTAAAACTGACAAAGTATTCTATGGATCATATCATCAATGGTATCATTTTAAAGTGCAGACTGAGTTTTAAGGCTGCCCTTATTTTCATTTTGATATTCCTTTCAATAATGAAATTATCCAAGTTTTAATTTGTCCTGTTTTTCAGGTATTTGCATTCATTCGTTTTGATTTTCCGCAAAAAACCTTGCATATTTTGCGTGACCAAAGCTAAAAAAGGAGGCATTGCATCATATCATAACTTATATTTTTTTAAAGTGCTAATTGTAATTTATTAAGTCACATATTTTCATTGTGATATGCCTTTGAATAATAAATTGACACCAAATTAAATTTTCCCCATTTTGTTGGTGCATGCGATAAGCCAAAAATTATTTTAATCCAAACTCTTCATAGTTTTAACGACAAAAACTGACAACGTGTTCTATGGATCATATCATCAATGGTATCATTTTAAAGTGCAGACTGAGTTTTAAGGCTGTCCTTATTTTCATTTTGATGTTCCTTTCAATAATGAAATTATCCAAGTTTTAATTTGTCCTGTTTTTCAGGTATTTGCATTCAGTCGTTTTGATTTTCCGCAAAAAAACTTGCATATTTTGCGTGACCAAAGCTAGAAAAAGGGTGCATTGCATCATATCATTACTTATATTTTTTTAAAGTGTTAATTGTAATTTATTAAGTCACAGATTTTCATTGTTATATGCCTTTGAATAAGAAATTGACACCAAATTAAATTTTCCCCATTTTGTCGGTGCATGCAATAAGCCAAAAATTGTTTTAATCCAAACTCTTCATAGTTTTAACGACTAAATCTGACAACATGTTCTATGGATCATATCATCAATGGTATCATTTTAAAGTGCAAACTGAGTTTTAAGGCTGCCCTTTTTTTCATTTTGATATTCCTTTTAATAATGAAATTATCTAAGTTTTAATTTGTCCTGTTTTTCAGGTATTTGCATTCAGTCGTTTTGATTTTCCACAAAAACCTTGCATATTTTGAGTGACCAAAGCTAAAAAAGGGTCCATTGCAATATATCATAACTTATATTTTTAAAGAGTGCTAATTGTAAATTATATAGTCCCACATTTTCAGTGTGATATTCTTTTGCATAAGAAAATTACAACATATTTTATTTACCCCACTTTGCAGGTGACTTCTTTAAGCCAAAAATTGTTTCCATCCAAACATTTCATAGTTGCAGCGACTAAAACGTCAAATATAAACTATGGATCGCATCAAATATGGTATCTATTTCTGGCATGCCAATTGAGTTTTATGTCTGCCCGAATTTTCATTTTGACAGTCCGTTAAATAATGAAATTCTGCAAGTGGTAATTTATCCTGTTTTTCAGGTATTTGCATACAGCCGTTTCGATTTTCCGCAAAAAAACTTTATATTTTGAGTGACCAAAGCTAAAAAAGAGTGCATTGCTTCATATAATAACTGATATTTTTCTACAGTGCTGATTGAACTTTATTTAGCTCCTCAGTTTCATAGTGATATTTCTTTGCTTAAGAAAGTTACACCATATTTTATACACCCCATTTTGCAGGTGAATGTTTTAATCCATAAAAAGTTTCCATTCAACTCCTTCATAGTTGTAATCACTAAAACTAAAAACATATACTATGGCCTGTAACATAAACTTAATTATTTTACAGTGCAGATTTAGTTTTTTGGCTGCCCATATTTTCATTGTGATATTCCTTTAAATAATGGAATTGTGCAATTTTTAATTGACCCAGTTTTTCAGACATTTTCATTCAGCCTTTTTGATTTTCTGCAACAAAGCTTAAAGACTGTGTTAAAATTGCTTTTTATTTTAAAATAATTATATCCCAATATGATTGAAATTATACAAAAATGAATAAAAAATAAATGTGTTACAAAGAAATGGACTCATGCTGGCAATTCCAGGAGAATGATTATGGGAAAATTTTGAATTCAAGCATTTTGATGACAGTTTACAAAGTTTATGGCTAGTATTGAATAGAATTAATGCTCAATTTCAACCTGTGGATGTTAATTACAATAAAGTAATTTAAGTATAATATGAATATGGTTAAATACCTCATTATTATTGATTTCAAAAACAATAAAACTTAGCATATCTCTGTAATTAAAATTATCTGGATTAAATTTAAGTGCACACAATTAGGGATTCCTTTATTCCTTTCTTAACTCTCCCTAATATCCATAAAAACCTCCCAGGCAGATGTCAAATTGACCCCAGTTACTAATGTTGTGTATTATTCCCTACATAACTGCCAATTTATGTCACCTAGTTTATGGCTTTATGGGTGTTGAAATGACTCTTATCAGGGGATATATCACAAGTTGAGTAGGCACCAGCTCAGTATGGTTTCATATTAACCCTCCCCAATTAAATCTCACTGTGTATTATAAATATAATTTGTTATTCCGCTTTATTCTCATTCGCAATCATACTTTGTGTAAAGCATAGTCAATTGTTGAAAGAAAATTATTAAAAAGAATTGTTGGGTTATTCTTTGGAGTTAAAATCGTTGAAGAAAGTGCTTTATTAGAAAAAAGTGCTTCAGTGTTATAAGTTAAGGAAGGAATTAATTCATTGATCATTTGATATAGAGTTTAATTTATAAGGAAGGATTTAATTAATCAGAGACGTAGATAACTACCTACGTCTCTGAATTAATTGACCTATTAATATATAGTTTAATTAATAAATATAGTTATAATACAATCATTTAATACTTAATATAAGAGCTAGATTATTTAATTTGAAAAAAGGTGATCAGTGAATATTATATCTAAGAATTGTATTGTAAACCGGTGCTTGTTCATTAATATATATCTGTGGAAGGAAATGTAATGTGTATAAGCTCATTTACTATTAAAATTTTGTCTATTACCAGGTATTTTGTGGTGTAATTGTGTGGGTTCAGAGTCTGACTGGATATCTACACCTCTGGTGGATTATAAAAAAGAAGGGTTCGTCCACAGAAAAGGAGTAAGTTTATATTTAGTTTAGAAGCTTTTAACAATATATGCTGCCATACACCCTATAAAGAGTTTCTTGACCAGATTAATGGGATAATCTGCCATCAGAGCAAATGAGTTGACATTATTGATATGCTGAGCAAAAGCGAATCGATACATGTTCGGTTGCGGGTTTAACGCATTTATGCCTAGTGGACTCTCCCAGCCCTCTAAATTGGATCAATTTATTTCCAAACTTAGGGATGTCTAGTATATTTAGTTCTATATTTTTCTAGACGCTAGCAATAAATTGGTTAACTACTTGGTACAACAATTTGACCTTGTAAATATTAGGTAGACTTAGTACTCTTACCAAACCAATAAAAGAGTCTGCAAAAAAGGTTATTAAAGTATCTCATTGAGTGTTTACTAAGAAATAAAAAAACATGATTTAATGGAGGAACTGTTCAATTACGAACGTTCACCTATTTTGCCTAACAAACATAACTAGCCAATTAACCCTTTCCTACTCAGAAGCATAATGAAAATGGCTATGTACAAACAGCATAAAACCAGAACAGCCTGCGAGTAACTCGCAGTCTGTTCAGGTTTTATGTTGTTTGCTTTGCACCAGTATCTTAGGGTTATTAATGAAGCCTTTCGAACTTGATTACATTTAAGATAGATAGTTATATTCATGGTTTTTACTTTATTTCAATATTAAAACAATATTTAGTTGAACAAATGTTTTCATGCACATTGTTTTTAGTTTGTATTTCAATATTACATCTTTACAAAAGGTACACAATGGCAGAAGTCATACATCTATGTATTTTGAAATTATTTATTTATTTTTCTCATTTTTATTTATAACACAAAATATACAACAACAGATTATGTAATCGTTCGCGTTACAACGCTTTATAATTTTCAGGTTTTTAAACCTTCAAAATATGCATATAATGGATATTTTAGAGCATGGTAAATGTTCAGTTATACTGTCCTCACAAATACCATAACTACAATGACAATTTGCGTTTCCAAAACAATATCAAGTTGACTTCAAATAGTGCAAGTCGACCAAAAACATGCCAGTTGACTAACGTGTGAGTTGACCGGCATCCTTTTTAAGTCATTTTATTGCACTCGCACACTTTTCCTTAAGTGCTGCACGAAAACTGTTGCATGATTTTTCACTTTGATAAAGTTTATTTCTTTGAAGTTTTGCCATAGCAAACCCCCTCACAGTCACAAATAATTGAGAAATATCCTCAAGTAGGCCACTCAATAAATAATCATCTTGGACTTCATATATGGTTTCATTTGCCTTACAAAGTTTCTCGATGTAATGTTTTACCATAAAGTCTTCCATTAATGTTATCTACGTCTCTGGGATGGATTTGGACGAATTTCGTCATGTCTTGAAACGTTGTTTGTTACTTAGAGAATTACACGGACTTAGAAATATTGCATTAACAACTAGTTTAAAGAAGTATATGGACTTAGAAACGTTATGTTAACAATTGAATAAAGAGCAAAGAAAATTTTATAGAATTTATTTATATATGCGTCGCTACTACGGCACAAGGTATCTGCAATTTAACAATTGTACAACTTAACATTCAAATCATAAACACTTCAATGCGTTTATTCTTCTTGTTGTCTTAAAAAAATATATTTTACATTCTGAAATAAGGTAGAGGTCATCACAAGGCTCATACCTCTCTGAAATTCGTTTAAGCATACCAGTGGTATGAGTGTGAATTTCGAAGTTAATAAGGTCTTTCTGAGCCTGATGCATGGATCTAGAGTGCGTCACAGCACTCTTACTAGATTCAGTAAAGTTTAACTACTTTTGAACTAAGCTACAATTATGTAGAGGTCGAAACAAGGCTCACATCTCTTTCAAATTTATTTCAAATTAAACTTGCTTTTCTGCAATTACGTTTCCATTTTTTCAATTAGCTGTATAGTTTAAAGAATATGAATGTATTAATGAAACAAAATGTTAAATAGTGATTCAATACTTATTAATGCAGTCGAAAAAGTAAAAGTTTAACATAAATGTTACACATGAAAAAATACCGGTAGTGTACGAAAATGTGAAAAGATACACACATTTTTTTCTTTTTGTTTCTTAGTTTTCATCAGTTACAAGATATTATCTGTTCTGGAGGTTTTCAAAATACATTAACTACTTGAATGCAAAAGAGCTCTGAATAGCATTTCACTGCACATATCACCTTTTTGCACTAAAATATATTTAATTTGAAAAAGTGCTTTTGGACTAATTTCAATTTTCCTTTTTATTTGATTTCCTGGAACTAAGATATTTTAATACATGAGGGGCATGGATGTTGCGATACAAAATAAACAAAAAATCGTTTTGTGAAAAATTGTCAGTTAGACCTGTTTATGAAGCTACCCATGGATATCGAACCAAGGACCTTTTGAAATCAGGCGCATTATCAACTGAGCTAGCTAGTCCGTTTGTCCCATTCAATAACATGTGTTAAGCTCTGTTGAGATTCGTATGCAGTCGACAGGAAATATTGGTTCCCGTTAAAGAGGTTTATCCTACATGCACTTTAATTTTAATTAACTTTTTAATAACATTAACAGCTACAATTTTCGTTGAAATAACTTTTCGACAGCATAACAACAGCAACAACTAACAAACAGAAACCAATATAACAGGTTTCCTAATAAAGCATCCGTGTTTTCTTAGAGGCAAGTGTGTTAAACATTTATTGACCGAAATATGTCTTAGAAAAAAGTCTGCTCATTTATATAATTCACAATACATATAAAATGCCTACAATGCCATTTCTTTAAACTGCCTGGTAATAAAATACGCAACAATGAAGCACAAGTCAGTTTAGATAGTGAAATATCCACTGCTAAAACATAAACCATGTAATCAGATATTAAAACTCTCATAGCTTTAAAACAAAACAGTCTCCTCAGCAAAATATAGTCATAACTAAAGCATACACTATTTTGTGAGTGATAAACTGACGGTTTATTCGGCTTTTTAAACAAGTATAGATAAAGAATAAAACAGTTAGGTCAGATCTGTATTGAAGAAATATCTAATATTACGAGTTTTAGTGCACTCCTTCAAGGGAACGAGTAGACTCCAAAGGTGTTTCCAAATGAAATCCTTTTTTCTATTCAAGAAATATTCACATTGCAGTTAAAGCATGAGTCAACTCATTTCGCTTCAACTGAAGACTCTTTTTCAATTACGAAGCAGTGTCTGTATAAAACACTGAAATATTCACAGCCACAGCATAATAAGTCGCTCCTTTATATAACAACTGATACTTTCTCAGCCCATGAATCAACGTTTTTATTCCGAGTTTCACTTTTATGCGCGAATAGTGTCCCTGATAGGTGCCCGGCATACGGGACACTTTGCGCCGCGGTCCATCAGGTGTCGCCCGCACGGGAATCATACACGCATGTGACCGTACTGGTACAGGACGGAGTCGCTGTGATTGTCGAGGCAGATCAGACAGTGCGTGTCGTTCACTGGGCGGGACAGGGCTGCGGTTGCCGTGGGTACTATGTCTGCAGTTCCAGAGATGACACCTCCTAATAAAATTACAAATAACTCATTAAAACGTTTGATAATGATTAACTCCCAATAAGGTTAAGTTTATTTTAAAATATAAGCAAGAGACCTTGGGGGCCCTCGGTCACTCACCTGAAACCAGAAGGAATTGAATTGCTCTGATAAACTGTTGTGAGTTTCCATATCCACTTTATAAACAGCCTAGATATCATTAGGACAGAATGTCCTGAGCAAGTTTAATGCTGATTGGGGGGAAAATATTAATTCGAGAGTGTAATCAATATTGCATTCAAGACTTATTAGAAAAATGCATATGAAGGAATGACTTGGAAATCTATTTAATTGTTGTTGTTGAAATCACTTTAGAACTTGTGGCAGTCATGTGGGAAATTTGTATTCTATTTGAGATTGGGAAAGGGGCCGAATTTTGGCCAAAAAAAATAACCAAAACAAGAGATGTGTTTGTCAGAAACACAATGCCCCCTTCTGCGCCGCTTTGAGCCATATATTGGACCTTTGACCTTGAAGGATGACCTTGACCTTGACCTTTCACCACTCAAAATGTGCAGCTCCATGAGATACACATGCATGTCATATTTAAAGTTGCTATCTTTAATATTGCAAAAGTTATGACCAATGTTAAAGTTTTCAGACGGACTGACAGACAGACAGACGGACTGACAGACAGTTAAAAAACTATATTTCACCCTTCGGGGGCATAAACACACAAACTGTATGAAAAAATATATTGCACTACCCACCAGATGCAGCTGCAATGCCAGCAGCCACTTCCTGTCGGATTGACCTCTGGATGTCCATCTGAAGGTCGAAGCTGATCTTCATCATTTTCTTCATCTCTAGGAGTTGGGCCTTCAGATCCGATATCTCTCTACTTAGGTGCAGGTTGGTCTGTAAGAGGATTTTTTTAATACATGTATATACTGTATATTCAAACATGCCTTGTTACACAACAGGTGTCTACTTTTACCATGCAAACCCTCACCGCAATATTTTTGTATTAGTTTTGGGCCCAAGGTCAAAAAGTGCTTTTGTTTATAGTGTTAAGCTGGAGTAAGGGCTCTAGCCTTAAAATGGGCAAAAGTAGCAGTCTACCCCCCTTCTCACACACACACACACACAAAACATTGATTAATATTAGGGAAAGCATTCATGAAATTTTACTAATTGGGGGATTTGATTTCCACGTGAAAGTTTTGTTTTTACTTTCAATCTTTTTCTGAGAAAATGAAGTCTATATTCAGCTTCATCTATACAAATCTGCCACCTTGATACACAATTTGATTGAGATATTGGGCACGGCTAACGAACCCATACTTAAGCAGCAGTCATCTGGAGTTTTTAGCAGTTAACAGTTGCTTAACAGTTACCTGTGTGTAAGGCACAGTCTATGCAGCTAACAGTTACCTGTGTGTAAGGCACAGTCTATGCAGCTAACTGTTACCTGTGTGTGTGGCACAGTCTATGCAGCAAATAGCTAACCGTGTGCAAGGAACAGTCTATGCAGCTAACTGTTACCTAAGTGTAAGGCACAGTCTATGCAGTTAATAGTTACCTGTGTGTAAGGCGCAGTCTATGCAGTTAATAGTCACCTGTGTGTACGGCACAGTCTATCATAACTATGTAGCTAACAGTTACTTGTGTGTGAGGCACAGTCATTCCTTAATATGCAGCTAACTGTTACCTGTGTGTAGGGCACAGCACTAGCACTGATACTGGTGACAGAAATGTTGTCCCAATTGTTTTCTCCCTGGACGGGGATTCCAAGGATGGAGAAGTCGTTGTTTTGATGAGGCTGAGTCTGTGGAATGGATCTGATGAACTGCTGAACCGTCTGTCCATCCGTCCCAGTTGCGGCAAGTTGTTGCTACAAAAATACATTCCCAGTTGATTTGTTTGCAATACGCACACAGCATATGGTATTTTTTACCTCTTTAGCAAGGGTATTAATTTAATCAAATTTCTTCGCCAATATGTGTTGTGTCCTACTTGAAATAGAATTGAAATTTTAACAATTCGAGTATACTAGTTTCTAAATAATCCAGGTAAGTTTCCTTAGCCAGACTCAGAAAACCTTAACTATGACATTGCCAAGTGGTTTAGCTTTTTGTCTTAAGCAAATAACTGCATCTGTCTTTAACATCACTATCAAGAGTGTTTGCTCTGTATAGCAAAGTGTATACTTCCCGGTTTTAATTCATAAATTCTTGCATCAAGATGCAATACATTTATTACTCACTCAGCCATCTCTATCTTAGAGCTTTTAATATTTGTTGAAAACTGAAAGTTTGATTTTCCAGGCCCCTGATTTTTGAAGTTTTGTTCAGAGTTCGCGTAGGGTTTGACAATATAACTTGGCGTCTACTAGAACATTTGACTCTTCAAAGAGTGTATGAATACTAGTAGTATTTGTATCTTAAAAGTCATGCTTTCGCCCTATAAACAGTTTTTTGGGGATGTCATGTAATCTTTGAAGTCTTAATCGATTTTGGATTCTTCAATGACTGCAATCTTGGAGATAAATATTGGGCTTAGACAATTCACAAAAACAGGAACTTAGTCAATCATTTGAAGTTAATAACTCCCAAACACAGGTATTAAGGCAAACATTAGGAGTAAATAACTCTCAAACACAGGTATTGAAACAAACATATGGAGTAAATAACTCCCTAACACAGGTATTGAGGCAAATATTAGGGTTGAATAACTCCTTAACATAGGTATTTAGGCAAACAGAATATATATAATAATAATAAAAATAGAGAGTAAATAACTCCAAAACACTGGTATTTAGGCAAGCATATGGAGTAAATCACTCCTAAACACAGGTATTGAGGCAAACATATGGAGTAAATCACTCCCAAACTTCTGTTAATGCAAGCCCTGGCCAATTTTCACCGATACATTCTTAGACATAAGTCTAAAAATAAAGAAAACTCTTAAAACTGCAATTTTCTAATAGTAAAATGCAGTTCAATACAACAAAGAATTTAACACGTTTTAGTTCAAAAATAATCATTTAGAATAACCAATTTACCTCATAAACAACATCTGTAGCCTGTTCATTAAGACATATACAGACTCTTAAGTATGTTTAGGGGGGATACATTCTTTATTGTTAAATCTAAGAATGAGTTCTGTATACGGACCCTGCTTTCTATGACAAATTTACAGACCTGCGATTCTAAAATTGTTTTCCAAAAAGCATTGGTCTATATTCATTATTCTTAAGACTAAAGATAGGTTGGTGAATACGCAACCTGCTTTTTAAAACCGATTAACAATCCTGCATTTTTTAAATTGTTTCCCACATAACCCTTTCTATATAGAACAATAATTTATTCCCCCAAATTACTAACTCTTAAAGCCTTTTTCCCACTGCCAAAAATAAACTTTTTCCCCAAAAGTCTTACCAAATTTTTCTCCTCAAAAAAGCCAAACGCTTCCAATAAACTCAATAATTGTTAATACAGAGATTCTTTTGCGATTCACTCTATAATACTAAATTTAAAAATGCAGTAAAACAAGCACTTATAAACAATTGGAATACTTTTATTTATAATAATGTTGATGATTTTTCATTTTCTCCAATTTCTTTACTTATTGCGCTGTTTTATTGCCCAATCCAAAAGACCCAGGCTGTAAAATATAAAGCAAAAGCAATCCCTGTCTAGGAAAGCCGTACCTGCACGTGAAGCTCAATGATATTTCGGAACTCTCCCTGTAGCGTGGAGGTGACCAGTCTGCGATGTAGGAGCTCGCTCACTTCCTGTATGAGCTCCTTCTGTTGTTGCTCTTCAATTGTGTGCCAGTTCACTTCATGTACACTAAAAAACAATTTTAGATTTGCGTTTCTTCTTATAACACAGGGCAAAAACCTCATATAAAAAAAAAACACAAATGAGCCTAAAATGTTTGATTATGGTTTACCTCTGTGTCATAGGAAATTTCTTTTCTGTTTTGGATTAATTTCATGTACACTGAAAACCCTTGGCCATTTTTTTTCTTTTGTACACAAAACAAAATTGACAATCAGAAAAAGAAAAAATGAGCCTAAACTGTTGATTATGATTTTTATCTGTGCCATAAATAACATGAAATTCGCTTGTATTTTTATTTTGGAATATCTGGTCATATGCAATGGCATGTTCTTCTTAAATGCTCACAGCTAACCTGGAGTGACTTTATTGCGGACTGGATAGCTTTATAGCATTATGAACCGAACATTTTGATTTACATTTTAAAAAATTAGGAATAAAAGGCAGTTCTTCTGGAAAAATATATACTTTTGATATTTTTGTTTTAGAATTAAGAGGTCGAATTTAAGCCGAAAACATACCCCCTCCCGTCGAAAAACAAACGCTGTAAATAACATAAAAAGGTTAGGGATTGTTTTTTATTTACTCTACATATTTAAAACTGTGAAAAAGTAGTTTTAAGCTACATTTTAATTTTCTATAACAGAGGCCCTTATAATGTGTCATTCCCTATGAAACATACCTCAACTATGAAATTAAAATAAGTCATTGCCACATTGACAAACCTCGAGGGTCTTGCACGCGAACATCAACAGGTGCATTGGAAAATCTTCGCAAACTTGTTGACGATGATGTGGCAAAAGTAACTTGACTTGAGACACTGTCCCGACGTTCAGGCAAACTTTGCAGCAAGCTATTAGTGGAGAGTCACCTACTGGAGTCTAGAGTGATAGAGTATTGTTGTTATAAATTGAGAGTTATCTAATGGAGTCAATGATGATTGAGTGCTTTATTATTATCTAATTGCAGATCTCATGTATTATATTCTATTGTGAAATTATTCAAGTGTTCAGCTAACGGTTTAATAATTTTGATACAAATATCCTTTTAGCAAAGTTTAAAATAAAATAGTTTGTTCATATGGGGCAATACAGGGAATAGCGATGGTAAATTTAAGCTAGACATGCTAGAGGGGGATTGAATATTGAATTTTATTGTGACCTTATAGAACGTATGTAGCTTTTTATGAATGTCTGGACACATTTTCTCAGTTTGGGGCACCAGGACAAACACACCAAAAGCTTGACTGTCCTGCCAAGATCAGGACATCGGGCGTGTATGGTTTATTATCTACTTATTTACATAAAAACTGTTAAATGCTTAAAAGGATACTTTTTGCCATAGGGTATTAGGACTGAATTCTTACCTGCTCAGAAGCCAAGTCAAATTGGCTATATGCAACCAGCATAAAACCAGAACACTGCACGTTACTCGCAGTCTATTCAAATATTATGCTGTTTGCTGCTTATCAGCATTTGGGATTTGAAAATGAAAGATATCAAATGTGAATCTTGAAAGAAAAGTCTTAAATTTGATTTGACTTTCGTAGGAACTTCAAACGCGTCAAATAGCACATCTGAGTGGTAAATAACGCTTTAAAGTTATAGCCCTAAACTACCCCTGGATACCACGCTTTCTTTTACCTGTGCACGGACTGGGATACTGCTGGGAGACGGGGTGGCTCGATGGGAACCGGACAGACTGCGACTCTGAGAAACATTACGAATGCTCCCTCGGATAATGTTTTCCAACTGCCGCCTAAATCCTGCAGCTTGTAAGACACTCGACACTCTCTGTTGTTGAGAAATATTGCTGATCTCAATAACAACAGCATACGGTCTGTGCTCAACCACATTCCTCGAGTTGAGTGGAACATTTTCTTTTCCTGAGGCGTCAGCAATTTCGCGTACTTCGATGTTTTTTCACCATAAGTTGACCAATATTTTTCCGGCTCGCCTGACCAGTTACGGGTCTGGTGTTATTCTGGACTTGCAGTAGCTCGTTCTGTCTTTCACTGTGGCAACAATTGGAAACAAGTATGTATTAATGGATATGTGTGAAAAAATATAGTATGTCAATTTTATGTCACATATCCAGGTCTTGTCTGGCTTTATTAAACATGCGTAACAGTCATAGCCAAAAGAATGTTCTCAACAAGAGTGGATGGATAGATCTGATGTATGTATTGACGGACAGATGGATGGAAGGACAGACAGACAAACAGACCAACAGGCTGATAGATAATCATTAAATGAACAAATGAAAGGATAAATGCACCCATGAAAGAAGGCACAAACCAAGAAATCATGTGATAAATGCATAAATGTGCATAAAACAATAATATGCATAATATATTAAAAAAATATTGTGCATGTACTCACTAATATTAAATGAGTGGATTAATGTGAATAAAAGACAAAATATCAACAATATTAATTTTTGCTTCTTGTAACTTAAACCGTTTCTTATTTTTTGTAAATTATTACTTTGTACAACATTAATTAGACTTATGTAGTCAGTACTAAATTAATTTTCCTCCAACTTGAAGGTTTTAGCTTATAAATGAATGTTAAAGTATATAAATGAATTTAGCGAATGAATCTATAACCTTCAGTATTTGCTGTAACTTTTAACTAAACAATAAATTAAATAGCTAAATATATTGCACAATACGAAATGTCTAAGGGCAGGTTACGTAACCAACTTTTAGAATAACTAGTATAAATTACTAAATTATTGAAAATGAAAGCGGGGATGAAAGTTGGAATATGTCACTTACTTTCGCGTTCTCTCCAAAAGAAGTTCAATCGCGTCCATGTTCGTGTCTGTTTGACTTGTATTGTGTCCACCTTCTGCCATTTTGGGTTTTAAATATGTACTAATGTATGCAATTCCTAAATATACAATCTATTTTTAAAGATTATTCTGTTGACAAACAATTAGTCATACTAAGTATTCCCTGCAAATAGCCTGTTATTGGATTATCAATAATGTCGGCGCATATAGAGTCAGGTACAAGTATCATTCCCTATTATTTATACGGGAAATGATATGTTTATAAATAGATATGATGCTTTCGGGTTAGTTCGTATATTCCCGTTGAAATCCGTACTACATGGGCGAATGATTCCGTATGATTCCGGAATGTGTAATTGCAGACGAATCAAATTGGGTCCATAGCCTATTTTTTCTTAAATACTTTAAACTTCCAATTAGCAAAGTGTGTTGCTTTTATCAAAAAGTGAACAATTCCACTGAATACAAGCACCAAATGTGGCGGAGGATGTGACCGCAGTTAGATTTTAAGGACGCTTTAAGGTCTGGAAGTGTGAACTCGTTGAATGCAGTTATTTCATTATTTTAGGACTGACACAATATGTTGAGAATATTATACAAATGAAGGTATCTGTAAATACAAACGAAATAAAAACACTTGCTTACATAACATACGTTCAATGAGTAATGAAATTATAGATTTGAGTAGGAAAATTCTATTATTTGTACTTTAGGAGGCCATTTTGGAAGCCATTTTGACTTATATGCAATATTTAATTTTTTTTCATGTAAAAACATATTTTAATTAATAAATAACATAAAACAGCTTATTTCAATGCCAAAAACAGAATATTTTTAATCAAATATGGCAGTAACATGTAATTTCCTAAATTTTGGCGACGCTTGGCGGCCATCTTGAAAATGGCGGCAATCTTGAAAATTGGAGATGGCTCCATAGCTAAAATTGAATAAAATACTTAAATCTACAAATGTGCCAAGTGTGTTGCTTTTATCAAAAAGTGAACAATCATTTCACCATATGACCCCCACTATTAGAAACATGACCGCATCTTTGTAATATAGCGTGTAACAATGTTTTACTGCGTGTTCAGCATGAAACTATTTTAACTCAATTGCAAGGCTTGATAGATAGAACAGTTAAACACTCTACTCTTGACATTAATACAGTTTTGTGGACCCCTTTACATTCAGAGGATTGTCAGCGCCAGAGCGTTTGTACTTAAAGGCTATGTTCTCATATTGAGTAATTACTACCATATTGCTGCTTATGTACTAGTATATGTTAGTTCATAAAAGTATCGTTTTTCCCTATGCTGATATAAGTTGTGGCCAAACCATTTTTAATTATTTTCGAAATTGAACATTACACATGAAAAACTTTTAAGTTTTAAACAAGCCGTCGTTCCAGCCGTGGAATCATGACCTCACTTTGATGCAATGCATTCAAACCCGCAAGGTATCAGGGTCAGTTCGCGGCCAGTGAACGGATCGTTATATAATATAAGTGCTATCGCGTTAACTAGGTGAACTGGAATTGTATTGAGACCAAAAATATCTTAAATGAGGAAATTCGGCGATATAACCATGGTAGGTCGATCATAGATTCTTAATGTGTTTTTAACAATACTATGATCAATATATTTTTTTGATTAATTAAACAAGCATTATTCCACCATTTTGACCAATTTGTTAAACATGAACGCGATGATTCCCGATACTGTTAATAATCGAATCAAATAGCAATGCCCGACACACCACTCAACCAGGTTTGTTCGAAGAACACGTGTATGAATATTCCAAATATGTACGGATTCTTCGCATGTGGCCGGTTTACTTATATGTTTTCACTTCCATTCTTCTTTTGTTTTTCTGTTTTATATCTATAGATATATGATAAGCAATATGTAATAATGTAAAATAAGCCGCAAATACTCCGAGTAACATCCTGTTCTCCGTGTGATGCAGCTAAGAGCTGCATGGAAAAAGACATTCGCTATCTTGATCGCATTCATTAAACTCTTTACCTTTCACCAACTCCAACCACAATCGACGCCGTATATATATATATTTTAAAGATATATATTGTTGCATATATAAAACCTCTTCTTATTTCCTTGCAGTGCGCCAAGAGGTATTTATCAATCAAGAAAAATGTTGCACATTAGAGCAGAAAAATTACGAGTTACAACAACTCTTAAGGACAAAGGTACAGCCATTCTATAAATGTAATATCATTGAATTAGAATATTCATTTTCAGCCACGGTACATATTTTTCTCCTAAACTTCTTTTTTTATAAGTTTTACTTTTGCTAGATTCAAACATAGGCGGTTTTGAAAGCAAAATCCAAAGCTCTTCATCAATGGCATATTTAAAAATTAATTTAGTCCATAAAATGAGTGATCGTATTGTCTCGCTAAATGTTATTTCCCTGTCTTCTCATGAATGTTCAAAATGGAGAGCACTGTAAACAACAAGCAAAGTTATACTATTTTGAATGTATATGAGCTGTACTACTAGCAAAACGAGGCTTAATGCATGTCACTTGTGCGTCAAGTGTTGTCCTGAACAGCCTGTGCAGTCAGTTTTCATGGAAGTTTTTCTTTAAAAGAAGTTTCATTGTTCCTGATTAGCATGTCAGGATCTGTGTAAATTCTTTATGCATATGCTTTAAACCCAGTTTTCCCAGAGGGAGGCTAATATGAAATAAGTGTTTGACAACAACAACTGCATTGATCACTCTTAAAAAACGTTATCTCACTGTGTTTGTTAGCTGGATGAACTGAGCAGGCACGAGTTCACTGCCAAGCTGCTGGCAATTTGAGAGAAGATCTACCTGGACCAGAAATCAGAACTAGACATAGAGATGAAGAGTCTTGTAGAGAAACAGGTTAGACCTGTTTAGTATTTTGTGGTGTATATATGATGGATCCGATAACGTGAAACCTGTCTAGACAATAAGACAATGTAAGACTCTGTGAAACCTGTCTTGACAATAACACAAAGCCAGACTATGTTAAACCTGTCTAGACAATTAGACCAAGTCAGACTCTCTGACACCTGTCTAGACAATTAGACTAAGTCAGACACTGCGAAACCTGTCTAGACAATAAGACTAAGTCAGACTTTGTGAAACCTGTCTTGACAATTAGAATAAGTCAGACTTTTTGAAACCTGTCTTGACAATTAGACTAAGTCAGACTCTGTGAAACCTGTCTAGACAATGAGACTAAGTCAGACTCTGTGAAACCTGTCTAGACAATAAGACACAGCCAGACTATGTGAAACCTGTCTAGACAATTAAAATAAGTCAGACTTTGCGAAACCTGTCTAGACAATGAAACTAAGTCAGACTCTGTGAAAAGTTTCAATGCAATTAGACAAAGTGACAGACTCTGTGAAACATTTCAAGACCATAAGACAAGACCAGACGCAGTAAAACCTGTCTAGACAATTAGACCAAGTCAGACTCTGTGAAACCTTTCTAGACAATTAGACACAGCCAGACTCTGTGAAACCTGTCTAGACAATTAGACTAAGTCAGACTCTGTGAAACCTGTCTAGACAATGAGACCAAGTCAGACTCTGTGAAACATTTCAATGCAATAAGACAAAGTGACAGACTCTGTGAAACAATTCAAGACCATAAGACAAGCCCAAGCGCAGTAAAACCTGTCTAGACAATTAGACCAAGTCAGACTCTGTGAATCTTGTCTAGACAATTAGACACAGCCAAACTCTGCGAAACCTGTCTAGACAATTAGACTAAGTCAGACTCTGTGAAACCTGTCTAGACAATGAGACCAAGTCAGACTCTGTGAAACATTTCAATGCAATAAGACAAAGTGACAGACTCTGTGAAACATTTCAAGACCATAAGACAAGCCCAAGCGCAGTAAAACCTGTCTAGACAATTAGACCAAGTCAGACTCTGTGAATCTTGTCTAGACAATTAGACACAGCCAAACTCTGCGAAACCTGTCTAGACAATTAGACTAAGTCAGACTCTGTGAAACCTGTCTAGACAATGAGACCAAGTCAGACTCTGTGAAACATTTCAATGAAATTAGACAAAGTGACAGACTCTGTGAAACATTTCAAGACCATAAGACAAGACCAGACGCAGTAAAACCTGTCTAGACAATTAGTCCATGTCAGACTCTGTTAAACCTGTCTTAACAATTAGACCAAGTGACAGACTCAGTGAAACATTTTAAGACAATTAGACAAGGCCAGACTTTGTGAAACCTGTCTAGACAATTAGACTGACAGCATACAATCTGCGAGTAAAAGGCAGCCTGATCTGGTTTTATGCTGGTTTCCTATAGCCAATATTGCTTTGCTACTGCTAGGGAAAGTGATAACCATCAGAATCTTTCATGCTGCATCTTGCTTAAAAACAAGTTCAAATTATTTGTATATACGGTGCCATGGTTAATAAAATATAGCTGTTAATAGCCATCTGATAATTTGTCAGACCTCCCTCGATGGTATTTTTGTTTAAAACCCACATAGATTTCCCTGTCAGTTTGTTTGTTGCTAGTTAACTTAGTAACTTTATGCTACCTGCTTCTCTTGAAATTATTAGCTCACCTGATTGCTCAGGTGAGCTTTTGTGACCGGTATTTGTCCGTCATCCGTCCGTCTACATTTGTTCGTAAACATTCTAGAGGCCACATTTATTGTCCGATCTTCGTGAAACTTGGTCAGAAGATTTGCCCCAATGATATCTCGATCGAGTTCGAAACTGGGTCATGCTGGGTCAAAAACTAGGTCACTAGTTCAAAAAAAAGAAAAACCTTATAAACGCTGTAGAAGTCACATGTCATGCCCAATCTTCGTGTAACTATGTCAAAATGTTTGCCTTAATGATATGTTGGTTGAGTTCAAAAGTGGTTCCGGTCCTTTGAAAAACGTGGCCGCCAGCTGGCGGGGCAGTTTTCCTAATTTGGCTATAGAGAAACCTTGTAAACACTCTAGAAGTCACAATGTTTGCCCAATAATCATGAAAGTTGGTCAAAACATTGGTTTTGTTGATATCTCGGACGAGTTCGAAAATGGTCTAGATCGGTGAATAAACATGGCCGCCAGTGGGCGGGGCATTTTTCTTTATATGTATATAGTGAAAACATGTGAACACTCTAGAAGTCACTTTTTTGGCCTAATTTTCATGAAATTTGGTCAAAATGTTTGCCTTAATGATATGTTGGTTGAGTTCAAAAGTGGCTTTGGTCCGATGAAAAACTGGCCGCAAGTGGGCGGAGCAGTTTTCCTTATTTGGCTATAGAGAAACCTTGTAAACACTCTACAAGTCGCAAATATTCCCTAATCATTATGAAAGTTGGTCAAACCATTGGTTGTATTGATACCTCGGACGAGTTTGAAAATAGTCTAGATCGGTGAAAAAACATGGCCGCCAGTGGGCGTGGCATATTTTCTCTATGTGTATATAGCGAAAACATGTGAAACTCTAGAAGTCACATTTTTCGTCCAATTTTCATGAAATGTGGTCAGAACATTTGTTTCATTAATACAAGAGTTGAGTTCGAAAATGGTTCGGGTCAGTTGAATAACATGGCTGCCGTGGGGGGGGGGCAGTTTTCTTATATTTATATAGTAAAAAAAGCTTGTGAACACTCTAGAACTCACATTATTTGCCCAATCATCATGAAACTTAGGGGAAAAGATTGGATTAATATATATTTCAGATGAGTTCGCAAACGGTAAAAAAAAATGGCTGCCAGGGGGGTGGGGCAGTTTTCCTTATGTGACCAGAGAGAAGCCTTGTGATCGAACACTTTAAAAGTCACATTTTTTGCCTCATCATCGTGAAACTTAAGCAATACATTGGTTTTATTGCTTTCACAAACAAGTTTGAAAATGGCTCAGATCGGTGAAACACACTTTTTAGCGCACCTGATTGCTCACGTGAGGTTTTAGGATTGGTCTTTGTCCGCCGTCCGTAAACACTCTAGCATTCCTATTTCTCAAGCATTCTTTATCAAAGTTGCTGAAAGATCTCCCTCAAGTTTGATAATGAGCAAAATCAATTATTTATTTAATGCCATAATTATTGCCCTTAGATTTCATTATATTATACAAAATCATTGTAAACATTCTAGAGGTCATAATTTTGTTTCAGATTTTATGAATCTTGGTCATAATATTTATTTTTGTAAGCAAATTTTGATGTTTGGTAAGGGGGGTCAACTCAAAATATAGGTAACCAGGTCAAATCTTACAAAAACAAAAAAACTCAATACGCCAGTGTTTTGGTTCAATAATGATGAACAAGGATGTGTGTCTGGACAATATCTAGGTAAAGTTTGACATTTGGTAAAGATTGAATAAGCCGACTCCTCTCAGGTGAGCGAACTAGGATCATCTTGGCCCTCTTGTCTAAAATAGTCAGAAGTGGTCTGCTTTCACAGAATGATTCTTGAGTTGATACCTAATTGTTGCAAACACTTTGAAAAATGCCATAAGGATTCAGTTAGGGATGATTCAATGAAATAAGAAATTTATGTGAATTTCAAAATTAATGTGTATTTTAAAAATACTTAACAGAATGATTGTCTTGGTTCAAAATAATGCACTGTTTTGAGCATAAAGAATAGAGAACTTTTCCTTCATTTGGTTTTGAAACGGATGTCTGTTTGCAGTCTTCACAAAACTTTGTTTAAACACTTCCCATTTAAGCAATTATATTAGAATTATTTCAGCAATTATCCATATCCAACCAACATGTATGAACGACCAAATATTACATCACTTCAACAGACAATTAGAGAGTGATGTTTAAAAAAATGTATGTAAAGAAAATCATTGACCTAGGTCAATTTATGATAATCTGAGTCAACACAGGCTTATTTAGTCAAAACAGGTTGATGTAGGTCAATAAAGGCTGATCTAGGTCAACACATGTATTATATTCTGGGTCAAAGCTTGTTTATATAGATCAATGTAGGCTGCTCTAAGTCAACACAAGTTGGTTTATGTCAATGCTTTGCACATACATAAGGCAAATTGTTTCGAATGACAGGCTTCCCATCTTTTTGCAGAGTTAAGTCGCAGCCAGATATCACAATATTCAGAGCAGTTTTGAGGCTGGAGTTAAAATGGCCAAGACGACCGACTGAAACACTATCGACAAGTTGGAGGAGATCCTTGTAGAAAAACAGTCACTGGAGTCAGGTGATTATATGTCAGGGACTATATGTCTCTGTTTATCATGAAAAAAAAATACGATAATACTTCCATTGTTTTGATTCAAGTAAGATAGTTTTCAGTTACTGGGATAAATATGTTCTTTTAATACTGGTAGATCAGCTCATCATGCAAAAGTATTATTAGTTTGTCTGACTGCTGTGATATGCTTAAAATATAGTTTACAAAAAGCAATAAATACATACAAACAAATACAAAATTATTGTAGTTTAAATTGTTTCATGCTTTGAAGTTAATAAAGTTCTTAGTGTTGAATTCTCCAACTTTTGTTTGTGACATGTCTGTTTCAATAGGATAGGAGTTAAGTATCAGGATTTTAAGTTTCAAATATAAGCAGTTTAAAATTCAGCAAGTATAGGAACAGGTTCATGGGTTCAACTTTCTCTGACGGTGCAGTTTTTTATATAAAGCTATAGTAAAATCTTATGAACTGACGCACAATTTTTACCCAATCTTCATGAATTTTCTCAAAATATGTTTCATTATGATGTTCTGGCCGGGCTTGATAATGATTCCTGTCAGTTAAAAATATGGCCACCATTTATATCCATTGCACAACATAGTTGCACGGGAGAGTATACTATGAAATCAGGTTGTCAGTCTGGCTGTCCGACTGCTCTGCAGGTTCTGGTTGTCTCTTTGGGGCATTTATAGACAACTAAAAAGGAATCAACTTGAAACTTCTTTTTAGGTAGATAGATCACAGTAAGGGAAACCATAGAGCTTAAACTCTGGGACGGTCACTCGCGATTAACGAAAAAAAAAGAGTTTTAAAATACAGTATTTTTTACAATTATCAGTTTATCAGTTTAAATAAATAATTGTAAAAAAAACTGTATCTTAGAACTTTTCTTTTTTCGTCAATTGCGGTTCACAGTCTCTTTAAGAGCAATACCTCTTGCTTCCATATAATTATCCCTTAGGCGGAGGGATATAGTTTTGGTTTTGTCAATTAGTCAGTCTGTCTGTCTGTCAAAAAACCTTTCAAGGCTATATCTCAGAATCTATCAATGATTTCAGCATTAAACTTCAGGGGAAAATAGTTATTAATGAGGTTAAGTGAGATGCAAAAGAAGCATAATCCTACACTTTCTTGAATAAGAGTTATTGCCCTTTGTTTGCAGGGCTAATTCTCAGAAACTACTTAAGATTTCAACATGAAACTTCATGAGTTTAATAGATATCAATTAGGAAACTTTCTTTAGTTTTGTGTCTTAACTCATCATATGATGGACACACTAAAACGAAAGGGAATTCGTCTTCGATAACATAAACATTGCGTTTTAAACAAAAGTAACACTATCTAAATTCTCTATCTTTATTCATATGTCGGCCCTTTTCAATGTGTAGTTCGTGGCTTGAACAACGAACATTTGATAACGTCCTTTTTAAAATATACGGTAAATTCATGTTTAGGTATATCTCTGTATTCAGGAGAGTTTTGAAGTATTTATAATGTAGTGCTTTTGGAGATGTATTAATAAAATCATGCATCCTTTGAAGCGCGCAATCTGTAAGTCTTCTTTTATAGAGTTTCCTAAAGAGCAATGACATTTCCTATTTCACCGGCTATCCAAGCAAACCCGAAGCCATTTTCAAACAGAAGTTGTTTAACTCCGTTGGCCCACGTTTCCTTGCCGTCGGTGTCCAATTTACGTAGCATCAGGTAACAGTTTTTCGGATACCTTTGGTCTTTCATTCGAGTCAGCTTTGTCCAATACTTCACACAACGCGACATATAAGTAACATTTAATGGGTGCCGTCCACATTCACTCAGAGCGAGGAAGTTTGATGCATTTTGATTTAAACACGCCAAGTATTTGCAAAACCGGGAGTGTACACGCTCAATAGTTTCATTGTATCGAAATCCCCATATCTCTGAAGAGTAGCATAAAATTGGGCTCACCATTGCATCGAATAGTTTTAAAGCATCCTTAGATTGGAAGTATCCAAATCGTTTTTGAAATCTGTATATGCTATCCGCCGCCTTCGAAGCATGTAGACTTAATATTTCCTGGGGTTTTGTCCATGACAGGATTGGCGTAAAAAAGGCTCCCAGGTATTTATAATTCTGCACAACTTCAATTTGTTCACCGTTATAAAACCACTTTTCATAGGATCTTAGCGCGCCTCCGTTGCGAAACACCATAATTTTTTACTTTTCAACATTTATTGTCATCCCGGTTAGGGAGCAGAATTGTTAAGTACAGTTTATTTGTCTTTGTAGGTTTTGTTTTGTATCGGCCGTGCTGGCTATATCGTCAGCGAAAATGAAGGCATATATGTCATCAGTATTATCGTAAATAAAGACTCCATTTTCGCATTTCAGCTTCAAATAGTCTGCTAGATCATTGATAAACAGTGAAAAAATCAAAGGCGAGCTGACACAGCCCTGTTTCGTTCCGATCGAGCAATTAAAGAATCTTGTTAAGCCATCTTTTACTTTAACACACGCCCTTAAGTTGCTATACATAGATTTAAATATATTCAAAAACTTGCTGTAATCTTTGACACCTTTCCTGATCAAACAACGCCATAAATTGACATGAACACACGAATATATTGCTTTAAAGAAGTCAATAAAAAACACGTATATTCTCCCCCTTTTCTTACACAAGTATTTTTTAATAACAGCCTGCAGGTTAAATATATTGTCCACCGTAGAATAATTTCTACGAAAACCAGCTTAAGATTCAATAATTACATCATTTTCTTTGCACCAACTAGTCAGTCTTTTATTTAATATATTTGTAAATATTTTACTTATACTTCTTATAAGCGATATGGCCCTATAAGTATTAGGCTCTTCTCTACTGCCCTTTTTGTGCAACGGTACTATTATACTTTCGCTCCATTCCGCGGTAAAACTACCTTCGTCGTAAAAAGCATTAAATAAGTCTTCCAAATAAGACACACTGATTTGGTAGGTGGGTTTGAACATCTCAATACATAATCCATCTACTCCTGGGCTACAGTTACCTTTCAACGAACGAATGCTCACTTCAATTTCGTCGGCAGATATCTCACGGCCCAGTACGTCTGCGTTTATGTGGGTGGCCAGTTCTGCAAACTCGTTCTGGTTGCCGGAAGCGGATGTATTGTCTGCCAAGTAAAGGTTTTCAAAGAAGTCCATCCATGAACTTGCAGAAATACTGTCGATACCTTTTTTGTAATATGATCACCATTCGAATATTGTATTTGCCTCCAAAATTCCTTTGGGCTAGTACGGGCCTTTACCAGGTCGTCTAATCTACTTTTTTCTAAACCTTCTTCTTTCTTTCTACATACGTTTTTGAACAAAGTTCCTGGCATGAATATAACCATGTAGATATTCTCGAATGTCTGTAATTCGAAATCGACGTAATAGTTTAAATTCATTTTGCTTTGCCACCTCACATTTGCGGCACCACCAAACCGGCTGTTTACCCGCAGATTGCCTTGCTGTACACATATTTCCACTTACACGCATTTTTGAGACCGCAGTTTTGAATACAGTGATAAAGTCATTCAGTATTTTCGGTGGTATTCGTTGTGGTGACTGTATTACTAAAAGCTTCATATAATCTCTCATAATTATTCACAAATTCTTCTTTACCCTCTTCCCGCCATTTATATTTTATGCATTCATGTGTAGACATCATTCTCTTCAGTATGCATATGATTAACATTGTAACTACAATACAAAGTACAGTATAATGGAAAATGATCTGAGAAATCAATACAATCAACACCAAATGAGGAAATAATATGAAAAATATCAGTTGACACTAAGACATAATCAACAGTACTATGGCCGCGATTTGCTACACATGTAAAATAGCCGTCTTTATCATCGAACAGTCGACCATTTAGCATATGTATATCATCCATACAACATAGTTCGATTAAAGAGTTACCAAAACTCATTTGTCGTTAAGTCTTTCGAAATACGCTGAAGGCAAAAATTATCACCTGGGTAGTCGGTTTCTGTGCTATAAATAAATTCAACATCGTCTTGGGGGGTGTAGTCAGGCATATCTTTCACACGAGCGTTCTAGACCCCGACAATGAAAAACGAGGTATCTTGGAAATCTGACTTTATAATATTTAATTTGTCATTTAATAGACATATGCCATCGGTTTCTTCCGCGTCATATATAATAGACCCTTCTGGAGATACATATGTAAAATACATAATCAGATCTTTTGGTAAAGAAAGCGATTCCTTGTTTACATATAATTCAATACAATCCGTAACTGATCATATATTCTTGTTATCATGCCGTGTCGACAAAAAGATTATCTTATTAACACTAATACACCGCCTGAATTACGAATACTGCTTTTTCTCTGGGGTCTTATATTTTCAAAAGGAATATATTCACTGAAAACATCACCATATTCACACAAACGCGATTGCCAAGTTTCATATAAAGCTATTAAATCAAATTGTTTTACATAATTCAGTCATTTGTGAATTTCGCTTACTCTCTAACATTGAGGGAATATAGTTTTACTACTACTTACTAGTTTCAACAAGTTTGTATTTAAAGCCTTGGCCACACCCCTATTCATCAACGCGAACGGGCTTTTTCTGGAGTTCGTCGTATGCGTACGTGGTATTTTCAACAATAAGTTTGTCGAACTTGAAATGAACACTCTTCTTCTCGGCGATACACTGCTGAAATAGAAGAAATAACTCCGCTCTCGCCCTCGCGATTCTCGGAGGAAGATCTTCTCCTATTCGGAATACAGGATCGACTTCCTCCCGTTTCCCTCGGAATGCCGTCAGAATGCGGTCCCGGTCGTGAAAAAGGGCGAATCGAACAAGAATCGGCCTGTTGCCGGCTCGCGACGGAAGGCGGAAAACATCGTCGATCAGAATTGAATCACAATAAATGCTAAGTTTCTCTATTAGAAGATGTTTTATAGTGTTAATTAACATCGATCTCGTTTCATTTTGCTGTTCGGGAACATTATGAAACTTAAGGTTGTTTCGTTTCATTTGAGTTTCAATTTTTTCATGTTTGTTTTGACAAATTTCGGAGACTGATTCAACATGCTTCAGACGTTCTGATAAGTCATTGACTGTTTACACGAGATTTTTATTGTGTGTTTTCAGCTCTTCGTTGTCTACTTTAAGTTGATTTACTGTATGTTCCATGATATCAAATTGTGTGTGTATTCCTTTTACATCCTTGCGTATTTCCAGAAGAATGAGACCAAAGTCAAGGTTTTGGCAATCCAGTTGATCGACGTCGTCCATGTCCGTATCCCCTGTATCCCCTGTATCCGTTTCCGAGATCATCCTTGGGTCCCGGAAGTGTAACGTGTCTGTAATAGAAATCCGGCTGGTCGATCGCCCTGATGAATATGCGCGTGGCGGCCGTGTCAACGACGTTGGGACTTCTGCTTCCTGCCCGGATGTCGAGGACGCGGTTGCGTCGCTGCGTCCGCGTATTGTACCGCTGTTACGACCTGTTGTTTTTTTTTTGGGGGGGGGGGCCTGGGTTTGATTCCACGCACTGCGCTCACAGCAAATAAAATAACACAGCCTCAATTGCCAAAGACAGACCCATTGGTTTTAATGTTTGAAACGTTTGTTTACATTTGACAGGCTGGCTAAATGTTCCGATTTGTGCGCGCCATTGCTGCACCGAAATCCCAATTGTTCTCCGGGAGATGTACTTGTCAATTGTCAAACTCACACAAAACTCAAGAATGCTTACGCCTAGGATCATGAAACTTCATAGGTACATTGATCATAACTGGCCATTTATATATATATATATTTCTATTGATTTTCAGGTCACTAGGTCAAAGGTCAAGGTTACAGTGACTCGAAACAGTAAAATGGTTTCCGGATGATTACTCAAGAATGCTTACGCATAGGATCATGAAACTTTATAGGAACATTGATCATAACTGGCAGATGACCCCTATTGCTTTTCAGGTCACTATGTCTAAGGTCAAGGTCACAGTGACTCGAAATAGTAAAATGGTTTCCGGATGATAACTCAAGAATGCTTACACCTAGGATCATATGCTTCATAGGTCCATCGATCATGACTGGCAGATAACCCCTATTAATTTTCAGGTCACTAGGTCAAAGGTCAAGGTCACAGTGACTCGAAACAGTAAAATAGTATCATGATGATAACTCAAGAATAATGATGCCTAGGATCATGAAACATCATAGGTACATGGATCATGACTGGCAGATGACCCCTATTGATTTTCAGGTCACTAGGTCAAAGGTCAAGGTCACAGTGACAAAGAACATATTCACACAATGGCTGCCACTACAACTGACAGCCAATATGGGGGATGCATGTTTTTTTCAAAAAGCCCTTGTATATTTCCACATTCTAGAGTTAGAGAAATTGTTAATGGAAGAAGCTGTTGTGACAACAAGAGGAGAAGAAAAAGAAGACCTTAAAAATAAACTTGATAAAGAACAAGAAGTGATTACAGGTAAGAAGTCGATTTTTTATGTATTCAGAGGTATAACGATATGTAGCATTCTTGCTTTACTTACTATTGCTATGAGCACTTTTTTCTACACACTAGCATTTGTTCATTTCTATAATAAGGATGTTCCATGACAGAAGTCTGCTTAATCTCTTTGCAATATATACTTTGTTTTTTGTACCATTTTATTTTGCTAATATAATCAAACTCAACGTGGAATGCAAAAAAAAAACAGTTTGTAGTGTTAGTGGAAACCGAAACTATTTAGCTTACTTGAGCAGAAGGGTACTCAAGTTGAGCTATTGTGATGACCCTATGTCTGGCTGGTCGGGTGACTGGTGAGCAGTGTGTGTTGTCAACTTTTAGCTTGTAACAACTCACAAGTGTAATTTGGAGTTTATCCTGGCCAAGTTCAAATCTGGGTCTATTTCATCAAAAACCTAGGTCACCAGGTCAAATCTTATCTTACAATTCATTAGGTCATATAAGAACTCATTCTTGATCTTACATTCTACATCGTAAACTCAGTGTCAAGTTCGGCCGCTGTGCAAATTTTTTCCAAAACGGATTGACCTACTTGTATTATTTAGTAAGCATTTTAAACCAATCAGAGCCGTCGTTTTATTAGCCTATTATCCAGTAGAAACTCCGCTTTTTTAACAGCTTTAAGCACAGTTGTTTTGTTGTTATATTGAGCATTGCGTTTATAACGCCTTTAATTAATCATTAGTAAAGCTATTTTTAAATTGTTAGATTTTTATTAAAGCACCGCATCAACACTGCAAACCACCAGATCATTTTCTAGAACTACCTGATTACCACTCTATATGAAACATTTAAGTCTCAACCTTGTTGAAACTTGGTAAAATGTTTATTTCAACAATATCTCGGCTGATTTTTAATTTGTGTCACCTGTGTCCAAAACAAGGTAGCCAGGAACAATATTTTGTTACCACTCTAGAGGCCACATTCATCATTCGATCATAATAAAACATTGTAAGAATATGTTTATAAACAAGGTCTGGTATGAGTCTCGGTCACGTTTGTTAACAAAACTAGGTCAACAGGCCAATTCTAGAAATACCTAATAACCACTTTAGAGGATACATTTATGACCCATTCTTGATAAAAGTTGGTCAGAATATTAATATCTGGAGCAAGTATAAATTTGTGTCATATGTGTCCATAAAGAAGGTCACCAGTTCAAGTCTTAAAAAAACGTGTACCACTCCATAGTCCGCTTTTATCACTCAGTTAAACAAAATGGGAACATTATTTCTTTGTTTAACAGCACTTCATTCAGAACTCAACAATGAAACTGAGAAAACTGTGTGTCTTAAAAACCAATGTCAGGCCTTGTCAGAGCAGACTCAAAACAATCCTGAGTACATCAGGTTAATAGAAAATATTTCATTTCGGCCACACTCTAGAAAAACGCGGCATAAAGCATGTGTGATTTTTTCCCCAGACTAGCCTGTGCAGTCTGCACAGGCTTATTTTTAGCATAAAATATACCTTTAAGATGTAAGCTTAGAAACCAGAATAGCCATGACATTCAAGAAATATGTTGTTTCTTATTGCTTACATATATTTCTTCAAATTGATACTAGAGCACATTAATTTAAGTGTTCTTTAAACAGTCTATGCATGTATGCACGCAATCATGTGTGCGTAAACTGACAGCATGTTACCTTTGTTTCAGGACTTGGGGTTTGTGCATATGTAACCTTTTGCAGTCCAAAAATTAGTATGTTTTGTCTAACCTTCAAAACACATCATGAACATGTTTGTAATATTTTACATAAAAAGCCAAATCGTTTTAGTTAAAAATTCATCTTAAGCTTTCGCAGTTTTGTTTTTAGGAACTCAACTCTGAGTTAGAAGCCTATCCAAGTTCATGTAAATATATTTGAGCCTCATTATGGGAAAACTGGGCTTAATACATAAAGTGTCATCACAGATAATCCTTGCAGTCCACACAGGCAAATCTGGGACAACACTTTACTTTTTTCCCCAGAACGAAACTCATTTTATTTCAGCCTAATGAAGGAATTTGAGAAATGCAAGCAACAGTCTGCTTTATTGGATGAGGAACACACAAGGCTACAAGATGAACTGAATAATCTTCATCAGCAGTAAACTGTTGTGGCAGCAGCAACTGCAGCAACAGCAGACAAAGAAGCAACAACAGCAACAGCTGAGGGACAATGTGTTACTGACCCCTCACAGCAGAGCTGGTCTGCAAGAGTCGTCAACCTCTGGGAGTCAGAAACTAGTTCTGGTGAGTTACGTCATTTTCTAAGTATCACAAACATACTTGAGTTAATATTCAGACTCAACTGCAGGTTTTTTTTCCAAAGGGTTTTACCATAATGCTCAATTTGGTGTTTTGAATCTTCCTCAACTCTTTGTTGGAAGAGGAATATTATGTGAATATTCCTTTTGCTGAGATTTGAGATAGTTTGTGGGCTGACCAACATCCTCAATACTCAGCTATATGAAAAGTCAAGTTGAGCAACCAAATTGACAATGTTCTTGATGCTGTGCCATTATGTGAATACCTGTCAGATGTCCATGGGCCTCACTATTACAAATGTAACCAATAAGTCAATAAGTTAATGATAGCCCTACATTTGGATTGTTATTACTGAAAAATAATACCCTAAGGGGGGAATCCTGCAATCTAACGGTACTATTATATGGAGCATTTAATGCAGAAGTGTGTCTTACGCAATTTGCAGCCAGTGTAGCGCTAGACCAGCCTGAGCATTCAGGTAGTTATCATGTAAGTTATAAAGTAATGCAATGTTTCGTGTTCCCATTAGCAGACAAAGTATCTCCAAACAAGAATTTGCTTATGACATAAGACCCATTTTCGTATGACACTGGTCACATCGCGCTATTGTGTTTACTATAACAGGTTAATACACAAAATCAAATAATTGATGCTTCCACAAAAGTCAGTAAGTCAGTACAGGTAAATTCATGAAGACACTTACTCCCATAGTGGAATGAATTTCATTGAAACAAAAAAATCTGTACAAACAGGTGTCAACCCTGAAAAGTTTGTGTAGATTGAACAGGATGTCACAGGAGAACATACATCATTATAGTTTCTTCTGGACTTTTCTTAAATATATTGATTTGCTATGTACAAATCATTATTTTGTTGTTGTTGTTTTTTTTTGCGAATAAATGGAGTCAAGTACAGATGATTATAGCTGTGAGAAAATGGAAGATTTGTTCTCAGACTCTGATGATCTTGATCTAGAAACGGACAAAGGTCAAGGTTAAACTGACAGGGGTCAAGGTGATTCTAAGCTAAAAGGTAAAAGTGTTTTCCAAACTGCTAGTGATGTAATGCAGGCAGAAATATCTGCGAAACTAAACAAGAATTCTTCCAATGTTATTGGAAATTATAAACAACAAGATGACGTTACCCAGAGTGGTGAATGGAAACAAGCACCATCATCACATGTGTTATCCTTGCCGTTAACAACGACGAAGATTTTTCGGTCTTGCAGCAAAAATTAATAAACTGTTTTCATTGTGTTTATTAATTATAAGTACATTCAAGGATTACTGTTTCTAGAAATATAAATGAGCAATGCATTAGGAAAACAGGGTTTAATACATATGCGTAACGTTTTGTTCAAAATAAACCTGTGCAGTCAGCATAGGCTAATCAGGGGTCACATTATCCCCTTAACTGGATTGTCAATACGAAGAGACTTCCTTTTAGTTAAAACTACAATAAAAGCCTTAGAGTGTTGTTTATTAATGAATTAGTTAAGCCCAGTTTTTCCAGAGGCTCAAATCACAAGATTTATGATTCCTGATTTAGGATGTAGTGGTGATTAAAGGTTGAAATTATCATAACTACATAACAAATTGTGTCAACCACAGTTTTAAATTGCATATATTGCTAAACAATACATGTAAAACATATTTTACTTGTTATTCTTAGTAGTGGCGTAGTGGGTATGATCAAGGTCCTTCTTAGAGTAGACAGGTGTTAGTTCAATCAAGTCAGAAATGGAAATAGAGTTATAATTACCTTTTCATTTATAAGTTTATATGAATATTGTTTGTTTATACTTTTGGTTGTAACAATGCCGGACATAATATTAAAATATGTTTCCTGAAATATAAGATGTGTTGAATATGCTGCACCACAAGAAGTGCTTTGTGTATTGTAAGGATGCTTGGTTTCACAAAACAAACAAATGATTAATAAAATATTTAAAAATGGTATCGTTTATTTTTATCTAAAATTTCTAAATGCTTGTTTATATAGAAACCTGTACAATTATTTACATGAACCTGTACCATTATTTACATAACACATTCATGAAAACAATTACAAGAATCAAAGTCATACATTTTCTCCTCAACAAATTTTGACATAAGAGCGTTTCAAATTTTGCACAGACAGACAGACAATCCAATTAACCATTATGAGGCCTAATGGACAATATGCACACATTTACAAAGCTTTTCCATATTACGTACAAATGTAATGTATGTATAATTGTGAAGCCATAATCGTAGTTGCAATGTATCAACTGCAAAAGAAATACAACACATTTAATTTGATTATAACCATCAACAAAATAATGTCATGGTGCATATAGGTATTTACCAATTAATTATTTTATATTCATTATTGCATATTGACTTTATTGAAAGGGGATGAAGTTTATTCATACACAAGTAAAAGGGCTATAATGTAGGTTTTTTTCTTAAACCAGGATGTCCACTTTCCACTTGCACATTGTTTAAGAAGGCATGTCTGACCGACTAATGTCTGTTTATTGGAAGTGTATTGAGGCTGAATTCATATTGAAGGTCAACTTAAACATTTTGTGTAAACTAAATGTTTAAGGAAGAAAAATCTTCACAAATAAACATGTGCATGTTGACATGTATGTGTTTAAGGGATGCAATTTCTCCAATGATGATTTTCTAAATCACGTGATAAATAGAAGCATTTGTAAAACCTTTTTACATTTTCATGATTAAAATCATTCAGAACCTATTAAGAGTGTAAAGTGTAAAGTTCCAGTAGAAACCAACAGGTCTTGATATTTCCTCCATGAAATAACAGTAGATATCAATTGGTCTTGTTAATTTCCCCATGGAATGGCAGTAGATATCAACTGGTCTTGTTTTTTGTCCTGTGGTGTGGCAGTATATATCAGCTGGTCTTGTTATTTCCCCCATGGAATGACAGTAGATATCAACTGGTCTTGTTATTTCCCCCAATGGAATGGCAGTAGATATCAACTGGTCTTGTTATTTCCCCCATGGAATGACAGTAGATATAAACTGGTCTTGTTATTTCCCCCATGGAATGGCAGTAGATATCAACTGGTCTTGTTATTTCCCCCATGGAATGACAGTAGATATAAACTGGTCTTGTTATGTCCCCAATGGAATGGCGGTAGATATCAACTGGTCTTGTGATTTCCCCCATGGAATGACAGTAGATATCAACTGGTCTTGTTATTTCCCCAATGGAATGGCAGTAGTCATCAACTGGTCTTGTTATTTCCCCAATGAAATGGCAGTAGATATCAACTGGTCTTGTTATTTCCCCCATGGAATGGCAGTATATATCAGCTGGTCTTGTTATTTACCCAATGAAGTGGCAGTATATATTAGCTGGTCTTGTTATTTCCCCTTGGAGTTGCGTTAGATATCAGCTGGTCTTGCTATTTCACCATGGTGTGGCAGCAGATATCAGCTGGTTTTGTTCTTTCCCCATGGAGTTGCATTAGCTATCAGCTGGTCTTGCTATTTCACCATGGAGTAACAGTAAATAACAGCTGGTCTTGTCAGTTCCTCATGGAGTAGCAGTCAATATCAGCTGGTCTTGTTATTTCCCCATGGAGTGGCTGTATATATCAGCTGGTCTTGTCAGTTCCCCATGGAGTAGCTGTATATCAGCTGGTCTTGCTATTTCCCCATGGAGTGGCTGTAGATATCAGCTGGTCTTGTTATTTCCCCATGGAGTGGCTGTAGATATCAGCTGATCTTGTTATTTCCCCCATGGAGTAACTGAAGATATCAGGTGGTCTTGTTATTTCCCCATAGAGTGGCAGTAGACATCAGCTGGTCTTTTTATGTCCCCATGGAGTGGCTGTAGATATTAGCTGATCTTGTTATTTCCCTATGGAGTGGCAGTATATATCAGCTGGTCTTGTCATTTCCCCATGGTTTGGCAGCAGATATCAGCTGGTCTTGTTATTCCCCTGTAAAGTGAGTGTAGATATTACAGTAGACTCTGCCAATACCGGACTCTCCGAATACCGGAAATCTCCCGATTCCGAACGGTCGGGCCAGTCCCGTATTTCCCCTTCTATTTCTTTGATAAAAAATGTTGAATAAACCGAACTCTCTCAAAACCGGAAACCGAACGGATATCTCCTTGATTTTCGTCATTTTCAACGTAAAATACATTTAGTACACCGGACGGTCCAAATTCTCGAGATGCGTGTAAATTACAATACCTAGTCAGTACGGCGCGTGCGGTGTCACACATTCCGCTCACCCATTTATCGATAATCGGATTAAACATATACCATAAAGGTGTCGAGTCGTTACCGCGCTATTGAAGTCCGATAAAATAATATAAGACAAACTGTGAATGTCTATTATAGACGTGAGGTAACACCAAAAAGTTATTGACGCGATCGTTTTATTAAGGTTATGCATTAAATTAATGCACGTCGTTGCGACGATCACTTTCTTGTGATCTTCTCGAGTAGTTTAACAGATCATATAGCCATGTTTTTAATGCTTAAATGGTTGTTTGTTTGTTTGTTTGTCAGATAAAACTGTGAGGAATATGGCCGTTAAATATCAATCCATCTGTCTGCAAATTCATTAATTTCCTTTTCGTAATTTCAAACGCATCCTTAGTATTTATATGAATGTCTTGAAAATATAACGCTGTTTTTGTGTATGTTTTGTGAAATGTGTTATGTCTTGAATAATAAATCGTATGGCCACAACAATCGTATTTGTGTCGTTATCCGTCAAAATTGTCTATGATGTTTGGCGCTCTCTATTTGTAACAAATAAAAATTAATTAATTCAGACCTATATATAGCGAACTGTTAAAAAACACGACTCACTCGCCTATATAAAAAATGTCACGAACACATGTACATGTACGTACATTAATCAAACACCAGGCCCACTTTGGGATTTCTAAAAATAGGTCGGTATGGAATATTTTTTGCTTTTAATCTAATAAAAACACATTTTTTTAAGAATATTTTAAACATAAACATTACATATGTACATTTATTACATGGTACATGTACACGTATGTGATTTCTTGTATTATTATATGATTTTGTACATAATGCATACAATATATATTTCGGCAATATGCCTGCGCTTGGTAAACCGGAACTCTCTAAAACCCGGACGTTCAGGCCGGTCCTCAGACCGTCCGGTTTTCAGAGAGTCTACTGTATCTGGTTTTGTTATTTCCCAATGGATTTTGGCAGTAGATATCAGCTGGTCTTATTTTTTTCCTCGTGGAGTAGCCGTAGATTTCAGCCGGGGGTTGTTTTTTCCCCATGGATTATCCATGTTCAATCAGGAATGGGTGAAACAAAAAGAAGACTATACCTGTATATATAAATCAAACATTTAATAACACAGAAAATGTCGTCCCTGATTATCTTGTTTAAACTGCAAAACATTTTTAAACTGCACATACTAATTGTGGACAATTCTTAACAAACATACACTAAGCCTGGTTTTCCAGTGATATGCCTCTTAGTTTTTTTTCTATTTTAAAAATGTGATTGATAAACAAATTAATATGTACCATACGGTAGCACTTGTGTTTTTTTTTCAATATTTATTTCCAAAGGTCACAATGATTCAATGTTGCTGTGCTAAGTCTTATGTCAATAACTGAGATGTAGGGCCATGTTTTGGATATAGTCAGCAACAAGGCTTTATTGATCTGACAGGCTTTCAATGTAGTAATATTTTATTATAACTTTTAATTTATTCATGCATCTGTCATGACCATTTACCATTATCGTTGACAGGTTCCTTAATCTTAGAATAGATGTGAACCCATGAACCAGTTTGGAAACTTGTTGATAGCATTACCTGCATGGTTCGAGTGATATTATTAATTTTCAATAAACTAATGCAATAGTAATATATACAGCTTACTGCATTAGCAGAAATTTAATTTATTTTAGATACTTGCATGTTTTATATTTTAAATTACCCATGAAGTTGTTTAATGTTCTTAATTACCTGCTCCATTTGTCCAGAAAATACAAACAATCTTATTTCGTGTGGAATGTTTAAAAAATAAAATATTATGTTATGGTACAGTGAACCTTTTTGTTGCATACTATTTAGCCAGGCTACTTAAGAAAATATTCAATACTTACTGACACTCCATAAATATATTGGTATTCCCCAGTACCAGTTTTTTTTTCAAAATCTCATTTAAATGTTAATATATTCAGACCATTTATTGCTCAGGGTATTCCCCCTGTAGGCCTTTACAGATCATTTATCTCGTTTAAATTTAAATATTCTGCCATCTATTTATGCATTTATAAAAGTTTATTATTATTTGTAATGGCAATAAACAATGAGTTTGATCATGCTTTAACGACTTTGGAGTCATGTTTTTAAAAAACCAAACAACTAAGATCATGGGAAATCATAAATATCATAGCCAAACTTGTTGTATATGCTTAACATAAAGTGTCATGCATACATTGAAGTTTCACTTCATTTAGGATATTAAAGATGTTGAAGCATGCTTTATAACCATTTTGTGAACAAGTTTATATGGAATGATTTACATATTACCAATGTAATACCAAAATGGGTCTTAACCCTTTTCCCCATAAGAAGCAAAGTGCAAATGGCTTTTGCAACCAGCCTAAAACCAGAACAGCCTGTGAATAACTCGCAGTCTGGTCAGGTTTTATGCTGTTTGCTGCTTATAAGTATCTAAGGGTTGGACAGGTTTGTAAGAAAGGTATTTAATTAAATTTAACTTTGTAAGGGACTACAAATGCGTCAAAATACGTATCTAAGTGGTAAAGGGCCATATGCAACCAGTGTAGCTTCCGACCAACCTGGGCATCCACGCAGTCTTGCAGGAGCTACCCTGTCTGCTTATGAGACAATAAAACTTAAGACTTACCATTTGAAAGCGTAGCTTCTTGCCAGCCTGCGCAATTGTGCAAGCTGGTCTGGAGCAATTCTGGCAGCACATGACATAAGACCCAATTTCAAGTGGCCCAGTTCATACATATTGCAATTTAGTTTTATCATTAATTGCATCAGTTTTTGATCTTTATTGTAGTAAGAATTGAGTTTCATTGAAAGATATTCAGACTCTTGTTTGGAAATAAAATAACTAAATAAGGCACGCCAGAATAAAATTACACCTTTATAAAGGATTAATATTTGATCAGTTCATGCAATATAAACAGAAGCATCTCGTTTTTTTACGTTTTTGTTGAATTTATTTGTTAAATCCAAGAGGATGTGTGGATGTTTAATTTTATTTTGTATTTTAAACTACAGAGCAGTTTATACTTCCCTTAGTATATACATGTAGTTGATATTTCATACACCCAACGATTGCATGGGGATTGTTTTAGTTGTTTAATTGCAAGATTCAAATAGATACTTTACAACATATTTTCTCAAAACAATTTTAGCATGTTTTAAGTGTCTTTTACTCTCTGTATGTGATAATTGTGCTTGTTATTTGCAGGTTAAACCATTTTAGCTTCAAAATAGATTTAATAGTACTATTTTGACACTTGTTATAAATATGTAATATGGGTACAAGTACCTTATTTTACTACAATTCAATAGATTTAATCTTAACATGACAAATTGTCCATTTTACTCAGTGACATAAGTTTATTATTTACGCGATGTTTCATTGCTAACATTCGTTAACCGATATGTAATTATCCAAGGCCACAAATAACATTGATTTTAATTTAAATTGATAAGGAAGGCGATAAAAGACATTATTTCCATGTAAAATGGAGCCACTTAAAATTCCAATTTACTTCTGAGCTCATGAGATTCAACCCACACAATATTACTCCATGAAGTTGCTTGGCAAATAAGAAATTGCTGCATTATATTATACATGGAATATTTTGTGTGGGTGGATGTTTCCGTTCGCCTGTAATTGGTCTCTGCTTTGTAACTTTAGCATTCATGGGAAAATTTTAACCTGTTCCCCCTTAGATAATATTTTCATGCATTTGCAGTTCCTTAGAAAGTTATCTTTATTTAAGATCGTTCATACTAGATTCAAATTGTAAGGCTTCATACCCAAACCTCAGATACTGATGCGTAGCAAAGAGCATAAAACCTGAACAGACTTATATACTTATTAAAAGCGGTTTTATAAAAAATAAAGTGTCAATGATAATGTATATTTCAAACGAATAATAAAAGTTTTTTGAACATTTGCATTTTATGATCATTCCTCGGAGATAATTCCGCATGCTGAATTGATTATTGACCGACGAAATCGCGTGATTATCTGAACCGATTTTGTGCCAAAAAATTGATTTTCGGTCTTTGAAATTTGATACCGTTTCATTACAATTGCTCCAATACCTGAATTGACATTCGTACGCATTCAAACGAGCATATGAATACAAATCATTAAGCCATTTGACTGTTAAGTTATAGTTCATTAAATTATGAAATGTTTACTCTGGATTGAATACAAATAGTCGAAATAATTCTCATTCTACTTGATATATTGATTTAAGTGCTTGTTAATTGTGTGGCCATTCAGACATTTCTTTGTTCGTTTATTGTTGAATCAATGCTTAAGCTGGAGAAGCGTACAGAAGAAGTTTTAACGTTGGATTAGGAGTGCAATAAAAGGTAAGATAGAAAAAGTTATATTAATTTTAGACAGGTATTTGCATAATCTCAATTTCATTTTAAGAAATGATGTTTACGTGAACTTTACACAGATCTTAAATGTATATCAAGTCTATAATGGCGATACAGCATATCACGGCTTTACGTTTCTTTAGTTGTATAGATATTGTATATACATTAAACATTATACAAACAACATGACTGAACGAACAAACTGACTGACACAGACTGTAATACAACATAAATTAAGATTACACACGAATCACCCACAATCAGCATATATCGAACCATGTGGTGGTCAATTTATCTTAATTCGTTCATTTCCTAAACCAAGCCACATGCTTACCGCGTATGTTTTCATATTACTAAAAGATTGAGCGACACATTTAGGATATACTATTCAAGTACTGTACTTCTACAAATGATTTGTGTAAAAAATAATGTTAGGAAACATTAGATTTAGGCAACATTTTTAGCTAAAGATAATTTTTGTGTTCAAATTTGATGGCACTTGTTCGACTAGACAAGTTAATAAAAAAGTGTAACCCGTGCCCTGCAATTGTAACTATGTTTGTGTTATTTGCTTTCATTGTCAGATGTAATTGTGATTTATTTTAAACGGATTTATCTTCAGTAGGGTGCTACCATAAATATGAAAGTATCAGGATATTGTTCTCCAACCCTCCATTATGTGATGCTAGTTAGAGAAAACCTCTTTTTAAACATTAAGGACTTGTCTAACGCCTTAAAAATTGTACAAGCTGCATTGAATATTTAGGCATATGATGATAGAAGCCACCACCCGATATTGCAAATTGTAATGTTGAGGAATCGGTAGTACTTTACCAGTGATTTTCTTGCGGATTTTGAAAATTCCAAAAACGCGATACTATTGCATTTATGGGAATAATAACTCCTTTATTAATGACTTTTGCTAAATAAAAATACGAAAAAGACTGCATATTTCTGCGGATTTTGCCGAGCTATATGGTTTTGCGAATATTATCCGGATGTCACAGTTTTATTGTAATTGCTTTTGCTGCTGCTTCCTCTGCTACAGCTACTACAACTATTACTACTACTACTACTACTACTACTACTACTACTACTACTACTACTACTACTACTACTACTACAACTACTACTACAACTACTACTACTACTACTACTACTACTACTACTACTACTATTACTACTACTACTACTACTACTACTACTACTACTACTACTACTACTACTACTACTACTACTACTACTACTACTACTACTACTACTACTACTGCTGCTACTACTACTACTACTACTACTACTACTACTTCTACTACTATTACTACCACTACTACTACTACTACTACTACTACTACAACTACTATATAAATATATATATATATATATATATATATATATATATATATATATATATATATATATATAAATGGTTCTTTTGAATTACAAATGTAGTATAGATTCCCTTTCACCTTTACTTTTAACCTTTCATCTCCCTTTTCCTTTTAATCATCATAAAAAATTATAAATGCATCGTCTTAAAAAAATATTTTCTGGTTACTATTTTATATAAAAAAAAATCCAGTTTAGAGAGGATTCCGCTGTAGACGGAAATTAACTATTTAACTTTCAGAAGGTCAATTACATAGCCTAATGCGGAAAAACACATACTAAGCAAAGCTCAGCACCATTTCCTGTATGATAGACCCAGATCGACAATGACATAGCCCTTACAATACAGAACCAGCCCCATACAATTTTGTTGATCAATTAGCAATGGTGATAAACAATTCAAAATTAAATAGCCTTAAGGTTATTAAAATTTAGCACGGCTTCCTGCATAAAAAAACACACAAAAAACAATGTTTGTTATCAGTAATTATAATATAATCAGTATTATCACTTCTATCGATCGGTATGTACATCACAGGCAAAATGTCTTTAAATTATTTTGCGATTATTGCAGTTTGCAAAACTTTCGACCACCTTTATTAATTTCACGCGTCTTTAATCCGCTTTTCACAAGTTTTGATCTATGTCTGAGGTGCAATTTACCGGTCCTGACCGGTTTAGAGAGGTACACTTACGTATGGAAAGACCCAATTTTTATCCAAAAAATGACCGGTATTCGGAATTGAGGGGATTCCGGTCTTGAGAAGAAGTTTTACGCATGGTTTTATAGTGGACAAAACTGGACCGGACAATTTGTCAGGGCTAGAGAGGATTCCGGTATAGAGAGAATCCGGTTTAGAGGGTTTCCACTGTATATGAACATGATGTTAGAACAGGTACTGAAATAATAATTATTATTATTATGTATAATATGATATTCATGACTAAATACAACTTCTTATACATATGAACCTTCTTATATATTATCATGTTTTAATTTAGATGTATGTTGGAAATGAGTAAAAGATGGAATATTCAAGAAATAATCTTTCTGATTTCGATCGTTTTGCACACCCTATTCGGCTTGAAAAAAAAAGCTGTTGTCCACCGCATAATGACAGTACCACTTACCACAGCATATACTATTATGTTGTTTTTAACTAGAAATATCAACCAATGCCAGAATCTGTATACTTATTATCGTATTTGATATCAGGATACTTTTCAGTGAACCATCTAGAACGACAAAATGGGCATTAATATGCAGGTTTATTTCTATAATTTTAACCAAAGTCACTAATTAATAATAATTAAGTATCAGAGTAATATCGCTTAAAATAAATTATTACAAATTTTATTTTTAAAATCCACAAGGAAATGACCAGTTAAGTACTAGCGTTTTCGCAACATTTCAATATGGAATCCTGATGGCTACTATCAGCATTTACTTTTATATTCAATGAAGATTGTATTAAAAACTAAAAAGCCTTTAGCAAGTCCTAAACATTTTACATCTGATGTGTGGGTTAGGGCTTGGGCAAAAGCGGTAAGTGAGTGTAAATCTAATGCTTGTTAACAGGGATAACAATGCATGCCGCTTAAAATAAATTGTTGAAAACACAAATTATCGTTGAGTGAAATTGTAATAATGCGTGGTATTGCATCAATATTTTAATATTTAAATTGTACATTTCAAAACTGGATATTTTTAAAATTGGAAGAAGAAACCTGCATTTTATTTAGTAAAGTTCTACATATATGAGCAGTAAATACAAATGCTGTAGAACCAACGCAGACAGTTAACATCATTTTGCGTGGAAATTAAACAAAAATCTGGAGTCCATTCCTAAGACCCTATTCTTCCAGGCCTGTGCGCTTTAACAAAATTCTTGGGTAGGCCTTGAACCACACAGCATACTCAACTAAATTCACCTTTCATTTATTATGCCCATTTAATCGCCCATGACAACGTGCATATGCAGTGACTTATATGCTGAAAATTACCAACTATATTTGTATGTTTCCTAAAAACAGTGACGTGTTTTTTTTCCAGAAATCTGACTAAATTCTTCCAAATGGTAACACATTCCAAACGTCTTATAAAATACAGGAAATACAGTTTCCTTCCTTTGATAGATTCCACATGAATTTTAAATGTCGTTCTGATAGGCTACCAATCACAATAATATTGTAATACTTTGCTGACCAATCAGAATAATAGTGACATTTCTCAAGAGTGATTTGCAGACAAATGTATAAGAGTAGGCACATCTGATATTTACTGCACATTTTATTTCCAACAAATAATTACAACGCTAAATATAAGAAAATCATAATGAACCGGAAACATTCCTACGTGCAACTGGAACCCATGTAAATACTACTAATAGTATAGTTCAATAAGCAGGAAACAACAGGTAGAAAAAAATACATTGACTTAAATACCCATGTTCACAAACCTTTACAATTGATTTGAAACATATGTATTTCAGCGCGATTGGATCGAAATTTTAAGGCTTATTTGAACCGCCCTCGAGTCCGTTTCCTTGGACTAAAACCAGTACTTGGTATATGTGGGGTAGATCGAAAGAACACTCCCGTAATGGGATAGAAACCGTGACATTCCGGTCGCATTGCGGACACTATATCCACTACATAACGCCGACCTTTCCAATGTTTGCAAAATTGGGCATTACATTATAAAAATCATTTACTAGATGACACTCGCTCAAATGTTTTGTTTAAATTATATATGTAAACATTTACAGACTATTGTATGTGGAAAAACATGTCCAGGAATATTAACTTAAGATTAACTTGATTGTAAGACGATATTAAAGCAGCATTTTATAAATTTATTTCTTAACACTCGAAATACAATAATGTTTAATAAAATGTATGAAGTTTCATTTAACCAAAGTTCTTGTGTTTTCATATTCTTAAAGGCACAGGCTGTATAATTAAAAAAAACAGCACTGCCTTAAAATGCACTTACACGAGATATCATTATATGCCCACAACATTCCATATCGCCTATGTACATAAGACTGTCAAAGCGTTCCATAGTTGTCAAGTTCATAATTGATCGAGTATTCTTTATTTCAACTCTAACACATCTTCATCATATCTTAAACCTTTAATCATTATTAACGTTGTCATTAATAATAGTATCATCATCATAATACCACATGCATAATAATCATCGTCATCTTCGTTCTTACAATGGAGATCATGATCACCATAATCATCAACAGCATCACTGTAATACATGAATAACTGCTCTCCTAATCGCATACACAATCAAAAAGGTTTTAAATATTTTTTTGCAAATGACTGGACCGATGGTATTTATATATATATTTACAGCTGCAACTCAAGCCACAACGTGTTTCTTCCGGAAGTTGGATTTCCATCTGCGATGTAAATAACTTAAACATTATGGCGAGGCTAGCCGATGTGTTCACCGAGCCGGAAAGGACGAACTGGCTGAAGGCATGGCTAGCAATTGATATTTCGAAGTCTGGCCTAGAGCAGTTCGTGGAAAATGAGGCTCAAACTTTGCACGGCAATATATATAACGCTGTCTGGGCAAGTGTTCAAGCGCAAGTCTCGTGTACTGGCTGTCACATCGCAAACTTGCTGAAATGCCCTTCACAAGGAATATGCAATAAACGCGGAGCATATGGGCTTCGCACATCAATGCATCACACCGCGTTGAAACAACCACAGCCATGTCCAGCTAATGTGTGTAATAAAGTTATTGACGAAATTGAAAAGCAACATAGATTTTTTAACCCGTCATGGAAAAATATAAAGGCGAATTACTGGGCATCAAATCCGTGGGAAATAGCCAAGGCTTATTTACCTCCTGACGGTTATACTGAAAACATTTCGGTTCGAGATACAGACTTTAACGGAATAATCAGTTTTATAATAAACTGCAAACACTTCGATAACAAGTTTTCGTTCCCCATAGCCCCGGGAAAAACACATCCGTCATGTATTTTATCAAAGGTAAATATACTGTTGTCTCAATAAATGAATCTTATATTAAAGTTCCATTCAAATGCATAATAAAATGTAACTTTCCACCCTTGCCTTATTCCTTCAAGGAATTTGCATAAGTGCACTGATATCAACTGTATTTTCTTCAAAATAAAATGTATGTTCTCGGAGAAAGCAACCCGTGCTTTTGTTTTGTATTGTTATGTCAATGCAGTTCTTTCTACCCGCGCCATAGTGGAAAAATGTATTTTGTGACACTTCTATCATCTTATTTATTTTACAATATGTTAGTATGTGTAGATAGATTTTAAGTGTGGTTTTTTCTTTGTATGACTGTGAGAGATACTTTAATGTAAACAATAAAAGTAACTAACATGTGTATTTGCACTAATGCATTATTATATTCTCTTTAAACCGTATTATATGTTTAAGTATTATACATGGACGGTCTGAAAATATATGTTTATTCATGTTAGAACACGCTAGGATTCAGTACATCAATCGGTTGTCGTTACAGATGAGCATTGTTTTATCAGGTGATACTTAACCTTCTTCATAATTTTAGGCTCGAGAACTTGGCAGAACTGTGCGCCATTCCTCTTCATGCAAGGTCACCGACAAAGATCTCCAGGACATCTTCATAACACTGATTTGCCTGCTTACTGACACCCAATGTCTGGCACATGACCTTTCTGCGCGAGAGGCTGTGAGGAAACTAGCAAAGGTATTGGATAAACATTTGCGGTGAATAAAAGCCATTTACGTATGTGCGATCATGATCGAACTTTGCATGAAGTGCGCGTTTTAATATTGAATATAGTTTACTGATTGTGTACGTTTTGTTATGGTATAATGGGTACATTTAAATGTATCGTTAATGTAGTATTTTTATTTGCAATTGATCCCTTATATGCGATCATATTGTATTGATCATTATATCAGTCGGTGATAGCCTCTTATGATTTAAATGTTTCATGTATACGTATATGAAGGATAAGGCTTAGCAATGAGTTGTGCATGATGAATATGTAGGTAAAATCACGCTGTCCACATACTCGTATATATACATAAATATTCATGAAACATAATTCATGTACATGTTTGACCCAAACGCATGTTTAAAGATAGTTTTCGCTGTCCAGCTACAAACCGACGTTCTGAAGCTAACAACGGAGGAAATTGTTGATTTGTTAGAGTCTGCACAAGATAAACTAAAGACAGTTGAACACATAACAGAGGCGGCTATTGGTGAGATGCGAACTTACATTGAACACTGCAAAAGGGATCTCAGCGCACACACGGACAAATGTAAACAGAAACTTAGTAAATACACGGGCAAATGTAAAATGGAACTCGATAAACATTGTTGGAATACTACAGAATCGTACTACGAGAAATCATGCAAAGGTATGTCTGACTTTAGATCGCACTGTAAATCACCGAACAATGAAGTCAACCTCAGTTATCGCAATATTCAGCATATGTGTGGAACTTGATCATATTTAACCATATAGGCAATTATTTAATTGCATGTTCAATACCAAACCAATAATGTTGTTGCAAATATGTATGTCAATTAGAAACAATTTTGCGATTGTGTTTGCAAAGATTTAACGATATGTTTGGGTTGAGTTAATATAGCAATATTAAATACATGTCATTAGTACTGCATGCAATTCAATGGAAGTGAGAATTAAGTATGAATTATTTTAACATAGTCATATAACTATGCCATATAATCGTTCAAACTGTCAAAATGCGATCAACACTGTTAACGATAAAATTCAAAAATAATCAATGTTTAATACTACAAGATCATATTTAAATTTTTAGTAAGGCCTATAACATATCGAGAACATTCAAAGAGAGAAAATCATATGAAAAATAATAACACGTCCACTTAATTATTTATTTTCGCTATGTATTTACAAAATAGTAACGTGTGACTAAAATAAATAATTCTTGACAGATTAGGTTTGGTTTCATAAATCTCATTAAACTCATGTCTAATCTGACGAGATGAAATACTATCAAGCCATTTTGTAATAGAGATCTGATTCAGATACCTCAACGTTGACCAAAAAACTACATTAAGCAATGTGCGTTTAAAAATACATTCCTTGGTATCTCTTCAGAATTTCGGCGACGTTTGATTGCCCACTACAATGACGCTTCTAGAAATGTGCCTTTTTCCAATTTTGTATGCAGTATTGACAAGCGAATATTAGATATATATGCAACGCCAAACATACACCGAATTGAGATTAAAAAAGATGGTAAACTCGTAAAAAAGGAGGAAGCGCTAACATACAAACAAATATTTTACACAGACGATGATTCCAACCTGCGTATATACCTACAAGGTGAACCCGGCACCGGTAAAACTACGTTTTCAGCTAAGTTGGTTCGTGACTGGTGCCATGGATATCAGGTTTCATCGACAACCCCCTGCGTAACTACAGCATTCAATGACGTGTCAACAATTCAAAAATTCAAATTTCTTTTTTTCATCACATCCAGAGATTCGAAAGGCCAGACAGATGTAACGCAGATGATAAAAAAGCAACTTATTGATAAAACGTTTTCCGAAGACGAACGCGCATTCGTGTACAAACTTTTCGTAAAAATAATAAACTCTGAAATCTGCCTCGTATTACGGGACGGGCTAGATGAAAGGGTGTCTCCTGATAGCATAAACCTAGCCGAATCTCCCATCGCTGGATATCAGAACGATACATGCACGATACTTACAATATCTCGACCATCGAAGCTGGCTGATGAAGATTTCAAGAAATCACATATTGACATATTATTAGAGATCCAGGGGATACGCGATCCGTATGAATTTAGTGAAAATATACTTCGACGCTTAATTGACCAGGCGAAAAATCTAGAAGAAACTTCGAAAAAAATTCAGTCGTTGGTTAGATATAGTAAGCTAGAATCGTTATCAACTTCACCAAAAGTGTACACGCTTGTCATATGTAATTGGGTAAATACGATTGAGAAGGAAGACAATTGGAAAGGTCCATCACGTTGTGCTCTTTATACTACTCTGGTTGAAAGTCTTTGTAAAAAGGCTAACAGTGCACTTGGTTATTTTAACGATTCACACCCGCCACCGGTGGACTGTTTTTCTTGCACAAGCTACATACAGCCAAACATTGAACAACTAGATAAACTAGCTGAAGTTGCTTGTAAATTGCTCCTCGCTTCTGATAGAAAATCATCTTATGTTTCCAATGAAATACCATTGTCCAGCTATTTTCCTCTGGACGAGTTCACTGTTTGTAAGGAATTTGCTCTTAAAGCAGGAATTTTACTTACAAACATCAAAGATAACACTCGGACAGACAGCTCTATCTCGTTCGTTGACAAAACTGTGCAGAACTTTTTCGCAGCATACCATATCGCCTGCAATCCATACGTATTTGGTGTCGAGGTATCCAGTTATCTTGAACGTAACAATACATCATATCGCGATATATCGCATGTTCTCATATTTTTGTGTGGGATGAACATCTCCGCTGCGAATAAACTGTCGGCTTTGATGAATCCATGTGACATCAGCCATTGCTCTTGTAAGAATGGGTCAGACACTCCTTGTGAGTTTCAGCGCATCATTGAGTCAGGAATCAGAGAGGCAACAGCCAACAATCAGGATGCCATACAGATGAAACTCAGTCATTTTTATATTGATAAAGGCAACATAAGAGATTTAAATAATATATGGTGTTCTAACACGATCGATGCCCAGAGATTATTTGTAAAGATTTCAAGGAGTGACTTCTTGAGTTCATCTGAAGGTTGCAAGTCTACCTCTCATTATGAGTTTAACCTGTCATCCTGCCACAACTTGAAGAAATTGGTTCTTTCGGGATGGGGCATATGGTTAAGAGGTAACAGAAACGATTATTTACCTTTTCTTATCACTACAATCAAATGAATTTTAATATTACAATATCACATGTTATGATTTATTGATATGGGTTTCAGTCTTATAGATAGTGTATATGATGTATGTTTATTACTTAAATTCCGCAGCTGGAGTTTCACGTCTTTATATTATATGAAGCACGTGTACTTTTCGTTTATTGAAATAGCGGTACATTACAAGGCTTCAGTTAAAACGTTTATGTTATCTTGTTCATAAAGGCGCATTCCGTCGAGCAGAACGGTTAAAAGTAGAGCTGTAACGATTCGTTTCGATGCATCGAAAAACCGGTTCAATGCCGACGAATCGATTTCGAAACCAATACCGCCAATTTCGATTCGATTCAGTGCAATCCCGATTGATCCGCATTTTGAACCTTACTTTCCAAAACCGTCGTCCAAACTTTCCTGTCATTTGTAATACGTTATGTGATTGGTCAATAGCCAATATAGCATCCAATGAATGAACGAATAACATGCTGAGTATTACATCAGCCGGTAAAATGCCTTTTTCAAGCGCGCTGAAAGATGCACCGTCAAAATTTAAATCAAAAGTATGGGAACATTTCGGGTTTCGCGAAGGTTTTGATACAATGGCAACTGTCAAATCGTGTTTTGTTGACGCAAGTTACCCTAAATCTGCATGCACTACAAGTTTAAGGAAACATTTGAAGAGAAAACACTCGGTTGATATTTCAGATGTGATAAATTTTGCATTTTATGTTATTTAAGAATGACGCAACAGGAAGTTTTGTTCAATAAATTTGTTACAATGTAGCGTGTTTAAATTTTAAATTTTATGTAAAAAAAAATAAACACTTTAAATGTACAATATAATAAGTTAATAACAAGTACCAAACATATTAATTCATGCCCTGGACAAATCAAACATGAAATAGTTTGCAAAATAAGCAGCAAATAGTTTAATTTGAATCGAATTGAAAATAATCGAATCGGACAATTTGGCATCGAAATCGAATCGAATCGAATGATGAGTGAATCGTTACAGCTCTAGTTAAAAGAACCTAGTTGAAAAACGTTCGTCAAATGGCTTCGGAGAAACATTTCACTTAAAATGCAATCTTGAAAAAAGTAATTGTAGAATGTTTAAGTCTGTAATGACGGCTTAACGTTTGAATAATATGGAATCAACCTTAATGAGTAAGGTATTGTTATGATTGGTATTCCTCAAAAAAACACATTCAGTTTTTCTTATGCGTTTAGATCGATGCTTTGAAGTGTATGAATTGATATGGGAAGACAAATATAGCACGTAGCATAATTCTTAAAGTGATGTGTACAAACACATGCAAACAAATAAAGGAGACATTTTGAAATGCATCAAAATTTTTG